>NW_027193317.1:0-125000 GCF_032444005.1 Ranitomeya imitator | reverse complement strand
TGATATCTCTATATTGATCAGTCCTCCTGACACTTCTATATTGATCAGTCCTCCTGACACTTCTATATTGATCAGTCGTCCTGACACTTCTGTATTGATCAGTCCTCCTGACACTTCTATATTGATCAGTCCTCCTGACACCTCTATATTGATCAGTCTTCCTGACATTCTATATTGATCAGTCCTCCTGACACTTCTATATTGATCATTCCTCCTGACACTTCTGTATTGATCAGTCCTCCTGACACCTCTATATTGATCAGTCCTCCTGACACTTCTATATTGATCATTCCTCCTGACACTTCTGTATTGATCAGTCCTCCTGACACCTCTATATTGATCAGTCCTCTTGACACTTCTATATTGATCAGTCCTCCTGACACTTCTATATTGATTAGTCCTCCTAACACCTCTATATTGATCAGTCCTCCTGACACTTCTATATTGATCAGTCCTCCTGACACTTCTATATTGATTAGTCCTCCTAACACCTCTATATTGATCAGTCCTCCTGACACTTCTATATTGATCAGTCCTCCTGACACTTCAATATTGATCAGTCCTCCTGACACTTCTATATTGATCAGTCCTCCTGACACTTCTATATTGATCAGTCCTCCTGACACCTCTATATTGATCAGTCCTCCTGACACTTCTATATTGATCAGTCCTCCTGACACTTCTATATTGATCAGTCCTCCTGACTCTTCTATATTGATCAGTCCTCCTGACACTTCTATATTGATCAGTCCTCCTGACACTTCTATATTGATCAGTCCTCCTGACACTTCTATATTGATCAGTCCTCCTGACACTTCTATATTGATCAGTCCTCCTGATACCTCTATATTGATCAGTCCTCCTGACACCTCTATATTGATCAGTCCTCCTGATACCTCTATATTGATCAGTCCTCCTGATACCTCTATATTGATCAGTCCTCCTGACACTTCTATATTGATCAGTCCTCCTGACACTTCTATATTGATCAGTCCTCCTGACACTTCTATATTGATCAGTCCTCCTGACACTTCTATATTGATCATTCCTCCTGACACTTCTATATTGATCAGTCCTCCTGATACCTCTATATTGATCAGTCCTCCTGATACCTCTATATTGATCAGTCCTCCTGACACTTCTATATTGATCAGTCCTCCTGACACTTCTATATTGATCAGTCCTCCTGACACTTCTATATTGATCAGTCCTCCTGACACTTCTATATTGATCAGTCTTCCTGACACTTCTATATTGATCAGTCCTCCTGACACTTCTATATTGATCAGTCCTCCTGACACTTCTATATTGATCAGTCCTCCTGACACTTCTATATTGATCAGTCCTCCTGACACTTCTATATTGATCAGTCCTCCTGACACCTCTATATTGATCAGTCCTCCTGACACTTCTATATTGATCAGTCCTCCTGACACTTCTATATTGATCAGTCCTCCTTACACTTCTATATTGATCAGTCCTCCTTACACTTCTATATTGATCAGTCCTCCTGACACTTCTATATTGATCAGTCCTCCTGACACTTCTATATTGATCAGTCCTCCTGACACTTCTATATTGATCAGTCCTCCTGACACTTCTATATTGATCAGTCCTCCTGATACCTCTATATTGATCAGTCCTCCTGACACTTCTGTATTGATCAGTCCTCCTGACACTTCTATATTGATCAGTCCTCCTGACACTTCTATATTGATCAGTCCTCCTGACACTTCTATATTGATCAGTCCTCCTGACACTTCTATATTGATCAGTCCTCCTGACACTTCTATATTGATCAGTCCTTCTGACACTTCTTTATTGATCAGTCCTCCTGACACCTCTATATTGATCATTCCTCCTGACACTTCTGTATTGATCAGTCCTCCTGACACCTCTATATTGATCATTCCTCCTGACACTTCTGTATTGATCAGTCCTCCTGACACTTCTGTATTGATCAGTCCTCCTGACACTTCTATATTGATCAGTCCTCCTGACACTTCTATATTGATCAGTCCTCCTGACACTTCTATATTGATCAGTCCTCCTGACACTTCTATATTGATCAGTCCTCCTGATACCTCTATATTGATCAGTCCTCCTGATATCTCTATATTGATCAGTCCTCCTGATACCTTTATATTGATCAGTCCTCCTGACACCTCTATATTGATCAGTCCTCCTGACACTTCTATATTGATCAGTCCTCCTGACACAGCCTCGACCAATCAGCAACGGGCACAGCGACGATGATGTCATAAAGGACGTAGACATCTCACGTTTCTGATTCAGCGACGGGCACAGTATCGACGTAGATGTCATAATGGTTACCATGGCGACGATGATGTCATAAAGGTTGCCTCGACCAATCAGCGACGGGCACAGTCTGCCGCGAATTCTGGAATTATCATTGTCCATATACTACGGGGACATGCATATTCTAGAATACCCGATGCGTTAGAATCGGGCCACAATCTAGTCTATATATATAATTGCCTAAGGGATTTTCCGTCTGTCTGTCTGTCTGTCCAGGAAATCCCAGGTCTCTGATAATGCCATGGATGAGGCCAGTATGCTGAGTCGCTGCTCCTATACATATATATATATATATATATATATATATATATATATACAGTATATAATGCCATGGATGAGGCCAGTATGCTGAGTCACTGCTCCTATACATATATATATACAGTATATAATGCCATGGATGAGGCCAGTATGCTGAGTCACTGCTCCTATACACATATACAGGTCCTTCTCAAAAAATTAGCATATAGTGTTAAATTTCATTATTTACCATAATGTAATGATTACAATTAAACTTTCATATATTATAGATACATTATCCACCAACTGAAATTTGTCAGGTCTTTTATTGTTTTAATACTGATGATTTTGGCATACAACTCCTGATAACCCAAAAAACCTGTCTCAATAAATTAGCATATTTCACCCATCCAATCAAATAAAAGTGTTTTTCAATAACAAACAAAAAAACCATCAAATAATAATGTTCAGTTATGCACTCAATACTTGGTCGGGAATCCTTTGGCAGAAATGACTGCTTCAATGCGGCGTGGCATGGAGGCAATCAGCCTGTGACACTGCTGAGATGTTATGGAGGCCCAGGATGCTTCAATAGCGGCCTTAAGCTCATCCAGAGTGTTGGGTCTTGCGTCTCTCAACTTTCTCTTCACAATATCCCACAGATTCTCTATGGGGTTCAGGTCAGGAGAGTTGGCAGCAATTGAGCACAGTAATACCATGGTCAGTAAACCATTTACCAGTGGTTTTGGCACTGTGAGCAGGTGCCAGGTCGTGCTGAAAAATGAAATCTTCATCACCATAAAGCATTTCAGCCGATGGAAGCATGAAGTGCTCCAAAATCTCCTGATAACTAGCTGCATTGACCCTGCCCTTGATGAAACACAGTGGACCAACACCAGCAGCTGACATGGCACCCCACACCATCACTGACTGTGGGTACTTGACACTGGACTTCAGGCATTTTGGCATTTCCTTCTCCCCAGTCTTCCTCCAGACTCTGGCACCTTGATTTCCGAATGACATGCAAAATTTGCTTTCATCAGAAAAAAGTACTTGGGACCACTTAGCAACAGTCCAGTGCTGCTTCTCTGTAGCCCAGGCCAGGCGCCTCTGCCGCTGTTTATGGTTCAAAAGTGGCTTTACCTGGGGAATGCGGCACCTGTAGCCCATTTCCTGCACACGCCTGTGCACGGTGGCTCTGGATGTTTCCACACCAGACTCAGTCCACTGCTTCCTCAGGTTCCCCAAGGTCTGGAATCGGTCCTTCTCCACAATCTTCCTCAGGGTCCGGTCTCCTCTTCTCGTTGTACAGCGTTTTCTGCCACATTGTTTCCTTCCAACAGACTTACCATTGAGGTGCCTTGATACAGCACTCTGGGAACAGCCTATTTGTTGAGAAATTTCTTTCTGGGTCTTACCCTCTTGCTTGAGGGTGTCAATGATGGCCTTCTTGACATCTGTCAGGTCGCTAGTCTTACCCATGATGGGGGTTTTGAGTAATGAACCCGGCAGGGAGTTTATATAAGCCTCAGGTATCTTTTGCATGTGTTTAGAGTTAATTAGTTGATTCAGAAGATTAGGGTAATAGGTCGTTTAGAGAACCTTTTCTTGATATGCTAATTTATTGAGACAGGTTTTTTGGGTTATCAGGAGTTGTATGCCAAAATCATCAGTATTAAAACAATAAAAGACCTGACAAATTTCAGTTGGTGGATAATGAATCTATAATATATGAAAGTTTAATTGTAATCATTACATTATGGTAAATAATGAAATTTAACACTATATGCTAATTTTTTGAGAAGGACCTGTATATATATATATATATATATATATATATATATATACAGTATATAATGCCATGGATGAGGCCAGTATGCTGAGTCGCTGCTCCTATACATATATATATACAGTATATAATGCCATGGATGAGGCCAGTATGCTGAGTCGCTGCTCCTATACATATATATATATATACAGTATATAATGCCATGGATGAGGCCATTATGCTGAATCGCCGCTCCTATACATATATACAGTTAGGGCCAGAAATATTTGGACAGTGACACAAGTTTTGTTATTTTAGCTATTTACAAAAACATGTTCAGAAATACAATTATATATATAATATGGGCTGAAAGTGCACACTCCCAGCTGCAATATGATAGTTTCCACATCCAAATCGGAGAAAGGGTTTAGGAATCATAGCTTTGTAATGCATAGTGTCCTCTTTTTCAAGGGACCAAAAGTAATTGGACAATGGACTCTAAGGGCTGCAATTAACTCTGAAGGCGTCTCCCTCATTAACCTGTAATCAATGAAGTAGTTAAAAGGTCAGGGGTGGATTCCAGGTGTGTGGTTTTGCATTTGGAAGCTGTTGCTGTGAGCAGACAACATGCGGTCAAAGGAACTCTCAATTGAGGTGAAGCAGAACATCCTGAGGCTGAAAAAAAAGAAAAAATCCATCAGAGAGATAGCAGACATGCTTGGAGTAGCAAAATCAACAGTTGGGTACATACTGAGAAAAAAGGAATTGACTGGTGAGCTTGGGAACTCAAAAAGGCCTGGGCGTCCACGGATGACAACAGTGGTGGATGATCGCCGCATACTTAATTTGGTGAAGAAGAACCCGTTCACAACATCAACTGAAGTCCAGAACACTCTCAGTGAAGTAGGTGTATCTGTCTCTAAGTCAACAGTAAAGAGAAGACTCCATGACAGTAAATACAAAGGGTTCACATCTAGATGCAAACCATTCATCAATACCAAAAATAGACAGGCCAGAGTTAAATTTGCAGAAAAACACCTCAAGAAGCCAGCTCAGTTCTGGAAAAGTATTCTATGGACAGATGAGACAAAGATCAACCTGTACCAGAATGATGGGAAGAAAAAAGTTTGGAGAAGAAAGGGAACGGCACATGATCCAAGGCACACCACATCCTCTGTAAAACATGGTGGAGGCAACGTGATGGCATGGGCATGCATGGCTTTCAATGGCACTGGGTCACTTGTGTTTATTGATGACATAAGAGCAGACAAGAGTAGCCGGATGAATTCTGAAGTGTACCGGGATATACTTTCAGCCCAGATTCAGCCAAATGCTGCAAAGTTGATTGGACGGCGCTTCATAGTGCAGATGGACAATGACCCCAAGCATACAGCCAAAGCTACCCAGGAGTTCATGAGTGCCAAAAAGTGGAAGATTCTGCAATGGCCAAGTCAATCTCCAGATCTAAACCCAATTGAGCATGCATTTCACTTGCTCAAATCCAGACTTAAGACGGAAAGACCCACAAACAAGCAAGACCTGAAGGCTGCGGCTGTAAAGGCCTGGCAAAGCATTAAGAAGGAGGAAACCCAGCGTTTGGTGATGTCCATGGGTTCCAGACTTAAGGCAGTGATTGCCTCCAAAGGATTTGCAACAAAATATTGAAAATAAAAATATTTTGTTTGGGTTATGTTTATTTGTCCAATTACTTTTGACCTCCTAAAATGTGGAGTGTTTGTAAAGAAATGTGTACAATTCCTACATTTTCTATCAGATATTTTTGTTCAACCCTTCAAATTAAACGTTACAATCTGCACTTGAATTCTGTTGTAGAGGTTTCATTTCAAATCCAATGTGGTGGCATGCAGAGCCCAACTCGCGAAAATTGTGTCACTGTCCAAATATTTCTGGCCCTAACTGTATATACATACAGTATATAATGCCATGGATGAGGCCAGTATGCTGAGTCGCTGCTCCTATACATATATATATATATATATATATATATATATATATATACAGTATATAATGCCATGGATGAGGCCAGTATGCTGAGTCGCCGCTCCTATACATATATATATATATACATACAGTATATAATGCCATGGATGAGGCCAGTATGCTGAGTCGCTGCTCCTATACATATATATATATATACTAGATTGTGGCCCGATTCTAATGCATCGGGTATTCTAGAATATGCATGTCCCCGTAGTATATGGACAATGATGATTCCAGAATTCGCGGCAGACTGTGCCCGTTGCTGATTGGTCGAGGCTGTGTCAGGAGGACTGATCAATATAGAAGTGTCAGGAGGATTTATCAATATAGAGGTGTCAGGAGGACTGATCAATATAGAATGTCAGGAGGACTGATCAATATAAAGGTATCAGGAGGACTGATCAATATAGAAGTGTCAGGAGGACTGATCAATATAGAAGTGTCAGGAGGACTGATCAATATAGAATGTCAGGAGGACTGATCAATATAAAGGTATCAGGAGGACTGATCAATATAGAAGTGTCAGGAGGACTGATCAATATAGAAGTGTCAGGAGGACTGATCAATATAGAAGTGTCAGGAGGACTGATCAATATAGAGGTATCAGGAGGACTGATCAATATAGAAGTGTCAGGAGGACTGATCAATATAGAAGTGTCAGGAGGACTGATCAATATAGAAGTGTCAGGAGGACTGATCAATATAGAGGTGTCAGGAGGACTGATCAACATAGAAGTGTCAGGAGGACTGATCAATACAGAAGTGTCAGGAGGACTGATCAATATAGAAGTGTCAGGAAGACTGATCAATATAGAAGTGTCAGGAGGACTGATCAACATAGAAGTGTCAGGAGGACTGATCAATACAGAAGTGTCAGGAGGACTGATCAATACAGAAGTGTCAGGAGGACTGATCAATATAGAAGTGTCAGGAGGACTGATCAACATAGAAGTGTCAGGAGGACTGATCAATATAGAGGTATCAGGAGGACTGATCAATACAGAAGTGTCAGGAGGACTGATCAATACAGAAGTGTCAGGAGGACTGATCAATATAGAAGTGTCAGGAGGACTGATCAACATAGAAGTGTCAGGAGGACTGATCAATATAGAGGTATCAGGAGGACTGATCAATACAGAAGTGTCAGGAGGACTGATCAATACAGAAGTGTCAGGAGGACTGATCAATACAGAAGTGTCAGGAGGACTGATCAATACAGAAGTGTCAGGAGGACTGATCAATCCTCGACCAATCAGACGCGGGATTTCTACGTCCTTTATGACATCATCGTCGCTGTGCCCGTTGCCTGGATGTCTTCCTGGAGCAGAACAATATTGTATCATACAATTATTAGGTTCTGTAGAAGGACGTAGATCTGGGTATTTATTATGATGGAATATAGGCTGAACTGGATGGACAAATGTCTTTTTTCGGCCTTACTAACTATGTTACTATGTTACTATGTTACTATGTTTTATTGGTCCGTATAGGATTTCTGAGGTTTTCAATCCTGTGTCTTTTCGTCTGACCCTCCCAGACTCATTTTCCATACATAATGTATTCCATAGGTCGTTGTTGCGGAGATACGTGGCACCTATGGTTCCATCTGTTGATCCTCCTGCCCCGGTTTTGGTGGAGGGGGAATTGGAGTATATTGTGGAGAAGATTTTGGATTCTCGTGTTTCTAGACGGAAACTCCAGTATCTGGTTAAATGGAAGGGTTATGCTCAGGAAGATAATTCCTGGGTTTTTGCCTCTGATGTCCATGCTCCAGATCTTGTTCGTGCCTTTCATGTGGCTCATCCTGGTCGGCCTGGGGGCTCTGGTGAGGGTTCGGTGACCCCTCCTCAAGGGGGGGGTACTGTTGTGAATTTTGTGGCTGAATTCACTCCTGTGGTCACAAGTGGTACTGCAGCTTCTGAGCTTCCTCCCTCAGGTGTTCTGGTGAGCTCGTTGGCTGCTTTGTTATTTAACTCCGCCTGATTCTGTCTTCCTTGCTCCTTGTCAATGTTCCAGTGTTGGATCTGAGCTTCTGGATCTTTCCTGTGGCCTGCTGCTCTGCTTAGATAAGTGCTTCTTTGCTTTTGTTGCTACTTTTTCTGTCCAGCTTGTCAATTCGTTTTGCTGGAAGCTCTGAGACGCAAAGGGTGTACCGCCGTGCCGTTAGTTCGGCACGGTGGGTCTTTTTGCCCCCTTTGCGTGGTTTTTGCTTTAGGGTTTTTTGTAGACTGCAAAGTTCTCTTTGCTATCCTCGCTCTATCTAGAATATCGGGCCTCACTTTGCTGAATCTATTTCATCCCTACGTTTGTCTTTTCATCTTGCTAACAGTCATTATATGTGGGGGGCTGCCTTTTCCTTTGAGGTATTTCTCTGAGGCAAGTCAGGCTTGTTTTTCTATCTTCAGGCTAGTCAGCTCCTCAGGCTGTGCCGAGTTGCATAGGTAGTGTCAGGCGCAATCCACAGCTGCCTTTAGTTGTGTTTAGGATAGGTTCAGGTATTGCGGTCTACAGAGATTCCACGTCTCAGAGCTTGTTCTATTGTTTTTGGGTTTTGTCAGATCACTGTATGTGCTCTGATTTCTGGCACACTGTGTCACTGGATTGCCTTCATAACAGGGAGGAGGTCCATCGGTTCCCAACCCCGCTTTTGTCTTTTTTCTTTTTTCTTTTTGTTTTTGAGTCTTTTTTTCAGCCATATGTAATATATATAAAAAAAATTTTTTTCAAAGTTTTTATTACTTTCTCTATCTTTCCGGTTTTATATTTGCTCTGGTTGCTCATCATTACAACACTATATCTCATTTACTAATCTGACATCTACGTGAAGGGTTTTCTGGAAGAATGAGACACTATGAAAATCAATACTCCGCCGTTGGTATGATAAGAATGTGGACTGTGTAAATATGCACATTACCTTTATGAAAAGGACAGCATCCACAGGGAATGTGCTGATATGCACTATTGCGGATGTTTTGAACCCAGAGCTGGTCTGACTAACAAAGAGCTCATTGGGGTTATTTGAATCGCGTCTCTGATCATGTGATCAAGAGACGATTGTGACGTGTTTGGGTCAGGGTACGGCATGTAATCATCTAAGGGAAATGATGGGCGCACCCCCCTAAATGTCCGCCTACTCAGGCTTTACGGCACCATTAAGCACAGCAATATGTGCGGCGCTATTTGCGTCCCCGAGAGACCGGAAGTGACTTTCCGATAACCGGAAGCACGCGGCCCGGAGATACACATGGCGGTTACGTCACCCTGAGATGTGCAGCGCGCGGGCGATAGAAACCGGAAATGAGTTGCCGGTAGCCACGCACGCGCTGCATGGAGGAAGCATACGAACGCTATTTAAGACAGGTAAAGGTCATATGGACTAGCAACGCTCGTATATGTGAGAGAACATATGTCATCACTCCCCTGATGATTTGAAAAAAGAAACGCGTCGGGAGACATAGACCTCTGCCGGGATTAATGATAGTACGGCATGATCCGCATCGAAGTCCCGGAAAACTCTGAGGGGGGCACCGCTGAGAGCATTGGTCCCACAGGATGAGTATAAACTGAAACGCTGCTAAAATATTTATCCACGCATAGACACCTTTTGAACATATGCCTATGTGCACCAATTTTCTGAGGCATATATGTATTCTGGTGCTATTGGTGGGTTGAATCTAAGAGGTTGGGGTGCGGCCCGCCTTCTATTACTTGCTGAGCTTGCTCATCTGTTGTTGTAGCACCATATGGGTAACAATGCCTGTAACATATGAGTGATCTACAAACATTGTTCTATTTGGTTTTTATCTGTAATCTGTTGTGTGTTTTTTGTGGTCGTTCTCGGCTTTTTTAAAGCACTGGCACTTTTGTTTCACTTTTGGTTTTGTTCGTGAGTTTTATTAGTACTAAAGTAAAAGTTAAGTTTTAATATTTACCCTCTAACCCGCTGCTAGACTGGTAATTCAGTACTACAATGGACATAGAGGTCAGCGCACATACAGTGACCTGGCAATAACCCAAAAAACAAGAACGAGCTCTGAGACGTGGGAACTCTGTTGACCGCAATCCCTAATCCTCTCCAACCATACTAAAGGCAGCCGTGGATTGCGCCTAACGCTCCCTATGCAACTCGGCACGGCCTGAGAAACTAGCTAGCCTGAAGATAGAAAATAAGCCTACCTTGCCTCAGAGAAATACCCCAAAGGAAAAGGCAGCCCCCACATATAATGACTGTGAGTTAAGATGAAAAGACAAACGTAGAGATGAAATAGATTTAGCAAAGTGAGGCCCAACTTTCTGAACAGAGCGAGGATAGGAAAGGAACTTTGCGGTCAACACAAAACCCTACAAAAACCACACAAAGGGGGCAAAAAGACCCTCCGTACCGAACTAACGGCACGGAGGTACACCCTCTGCGTCCCAGAGCTTCCAGCAAGCAGAAAAAAACAAATAGACAAGCTGGACAGAAAAAAACAGCAAACAAATAGCAAAGAGGAACTTAGCTATGCAGAGCAGCAGGCCACAGGAACGATCCAGGAGGAAACAGGTCCAATACTAGAACATTGACTGGAGGCCAGGATCAAAGCACTAGGTGGAGTTAAATAGAGCAGCACCTAACGACTTCACCACATCACCTGAGGAAGGAAACTCAGAAGCCGCAGTACCACTTTCCTCCACCAACGGAAGCTCACAGAGAGAACCAGCCGAAGTACCACTTGTGACCACAGGAGGGAGCTCTGCCACAGAATTCACAACAGTACCCCCCCTTGAGGAGGGGTCACCGAACCCTCACCAGAGCTCCCAGGACGACCAGGATGAGCCATATGAAAGGCACGAACAAGATCGGGAGCATGGACATCAGAGGCAAAGACCCAGGAATTATCTTCCTGAGCATAACCCTTCCACTTAACCAGATACTGGAGTTTCCGCCTTGAAACACGAGAATCCAAAATCTTCTCCACAATATACTCCAACTCCCCCTCCACCAAAACCGGGGCAGGAGGATCAACAGATGGAACCATAGGTGCCACGTATCTCCGCAACAATGACCTATGGAATACGTTATGTATGGAAAAAGAATCTGGAAGGGTCAGACGAAAAGACACAGGATTAAGAACCTCAGAAATCCTATACGGACCAATAAAACGAGGTTTAAACTTAGGAGAGGAAACCTTCATAGGAATATGACGAGAAGATAACCAAACCAAGTCCCCAACCCGAAGTCAGGGACCCACACAGTGTCTGCTTTTAACGAAACGTTGAGCCTTCTCCTGGGACAAAGTCAAATTGTCCACTACATGAGTCCAAATCTGCTGCAACCTGTCCACCACAGTATCCACACCAGGACAGTCCGAAGACTCAACCTGCCCTGAAGAGAAACGAGGATGGAACCCAGAGTTGCAGAAAAACGGTGAAACCAAGGTAGCCGAGCTGGCCCGATTATTAAGGGCGAACTCAGCCAAAGGCAAAAAGGACACCCAGTCATCCTGATCAGCAGAAACAAAGCATCTCAGATATGTTTCCAAGGTCTGATTGGTTCGTTCGGTCTGGCCATTAGTCTGAGGATGGAAAGCCAAGGAAAAAGACAAGTCAATGCCCATCCTACCACAAAAGGCTCGCCAAAACCTCGAAACAAACTGGGAACCTCTGTCAGAAACGATATTCTCTGGAATGCCATGTAAACGAACCACATGCTGGAAAAACAATGGCACCAAATCAGAGGAGGAAGGCAATTTAGACAAGGGTACCAAATGGACCATCTTAGAGAAGCGATCACAGACCACCCAAATGACTGACATCTTTTGAGAGACGGAAAGATCTGAAATAAAATCCATAGAGATATGTGTCCAAGGCCTCTTCGGGACCGGCAAGGGCAAAAGCAACCCACTGGCACGAGAACAGCAGGGCTTAGCCCGAACACAAATCCCACAGGACTGCACAAAAGTACGCACATCCCGCGACAGAGATGGCCACCAAAAGGATCTAGCCACTAACTCTCTGGTACCAAAGATTCCAGGATGACCAGCCAACACCGAACAATGAACCTCAGAGATAACTCTACTCGTCCATTTATCAGGGACAAACAGTTTCTCCGCTGGGCAACGATCAGGTTTATTAGCCTGAAATTTTTGCAGCACCCGCCGCAAATCAGGGGAGATGGCAGACACAATTACTCCCTCTTTGAGGATACCCGCCGGCTCAGATACACCCGGAGAGTCGGGCACAAAACTCCTAGACAGAGCATCCGCCTTCACATTTTTAGAGCCCGGAAGGTATGAAATCACAAAGTCAAAACGGGCAAAAAACAATGACCAACGAGCTTGTCTAGGATTCAACTGCTTGGCGGACTCGAGATAAGTCAAGTTCTTATGATCAGTCAAGACCACCACGAGATGATTAGCTCCTTCAAGCCAATGACGCCACTCCTCGAATGCCCACTTCATGGCCAGCAACTCTCGATTGCCCACATCATAATTTCGCTCAGCAGGCAAAAACTTCCTGGAAAAGAAGGCGCATGGTTTCATCACCGAGCAATCAGAACTTCTCTGCGACAAAACAGCCCCTGCTCCAATCTCAGAAGCATCAACCTCGACCTGGAACGGAAGCGAAACATCTGGTTGACACAACACAGGGGCAGAAGAAAAACGACGCTTCAACTCTTGAAAAGCTTCCACCGCAGCAGAAGACCAATTGACCAAATCAGCACCTTTCTTGGTCAAATCGGTCAATGGTTTAGCAATACTAGAAAAATTGCAGATGAAGCGACGATAAAAATTAGCAAAGCCCAGGAACTTTTGCAGACTTTTCAGAGATGTCGGCTGAGTCCAATTATGGATGGCTTGGACCTTAACAGGGTACATCTCGATAGTAGAAGGGGAAAAGATGAACCCCAAAAATGAAACCTTCTGAACACCAAAGAGCCACTTTGATCCCTTCACAAACAAAGAATTAGCACGCATGACCTGAAACACCGTTCTGACCTGCTTCACATGAGACTCCCAATCATCCGAGAAGAGCAAAATGTCATCTAAGTACACAATCAGGAATTTATCCAGGTACTCTCGGAAGATGTCATGCATAAAGGACTGAAACACTGATGGAGCATTGGCAAGTCCGAATGGCATTACTAGATACTCAAAATGGCCCTCGGGCGTATTAAATGCAGTTTTCCACTCATCGCCTCGCTTAATACGCACAAGATTATACGCACCACGAAGATCTATCTTGGTGAACCAACTAGCCCCCTTAATCCGAGCAAACAAATCAGATAACAATGGCAAGGGGTACTGAAATTTAACCGTGATCTTATTTAGAAGGCGGTAATCTATACAAGGTCTCAGTGAACCATCCTTCTTGGCTACAAAAAAGAACCCTGCTCCTAATGGCGACGATGACGGGCGAATATGCCCCTTCTCCAAAGACTCCTTCACATAACTCCGCATAGCGGCGTGCTCAGGCACAGATAAATTAAACAGTCGACCTTTTGGGAATTTACTACCAGGAATCAAATCGATAGCACAATCACAATCCCTATGCGGAGGTAGGGTATCGGACTTGGGCTCATCAAATAAATCCCGGTAATCAGACAAGAACTCAGGAACCTCAGAAGGGGTGGATGACGAAATAGTCAGAAATGGGACATCACCATGTACCCCCTGACAACCCCAGCTGGACACAGACATGGATTTCCAATCTAATACTGGATTATGGACTTGTAGCCATGGCAACCCCAACACGACCACATCATGCAGATTATGCAACACCAGAAAGCGAATAACCTCCTGATGTGCAGGAGCCATGCACATGGTCAGCTGGGTCCAGTACTGAGGCTTATTCTTGGCCAAAGGCGTAGCATCAATTCCTCTCAATGGAATAGGACACTGCAAGGGCTCCAAGAAAAACCCACAACGCCTAGCATACTCCAAGTCCATCAAATTCAGAGCAGCGCCTGAGTCCACAAATGCCATGACAGAATACGATGACAAAGAGCAGATCAAGGTAACAGACAGAAGAAATTTTGACTGTACCGTACCAATGGTGGCAGACCTAGCGAACCGCTTAGTGCGCTTAGGACAATCAGAGATAGCATGAGTGGAATCACCACAGTAGAAACACAGCCCATTCAGACGTCTGTGTTCTTGCCGTTCAACTCTGGTCAAAGTCCTATCGCACTGCATAGGCTCAGGTTTAAGCTGAGGTAATACCGCCAAATGGTGCACAGATGTACGCTCGCGCAAGCGTCGACCGATCTGAATGGCCAAAGACGTAGACTCATTCAGACCAGCAGGCATAGGAAATCCCACCATGACATCCTTAAGGGCTTCAGAGAGACCTTTTCTGAAAATAGCTGCGAGCGCACCTTCATTCCACTGAGTGAGTACGGACCACTTTCTAAATTTCTGACAATATACCTCTATTTCATCCTGACCCTGACACAGAGCCAGCAAATTCTTCTCTGCCTGATCCACAGAATTAGGCTCATCGTACAGCAATCCGAGCGCCAGGAAAAATGCATCGATATTACTTAATGCAGGATCTCCTGACGCAAGAGAAAATGCCCAGTCCTGAGGGTCGCCACGCAAAAAAGAAATAACGATCCTAACTTGTTTAACTGGGTCACCAGAGGAGCAAGGTTTCAAAGCCAGAAATAGTTTACAATTATTTTTGAAACTCAGAAATTTAGTTCTATCTCCAAAAAACAAATCAGGAATAGGAATTCTTGGTTCTAACATAGAATTCTGAACCACAAAGTCTTGAATACTTTGTACTCTTGCCGTGAGCTGATCCACACATGAAGACAGACCTTTAATGTCCATTGCTACACCTGTGTCCTGAACCACCCAAATGTCTAGGGGAAAAAAAAGGCAAAACACAGTGCAAAGAAAAAAAAATGGTCTCAGAACTTCTTTTTTCCCTCTATTGGGAATCATTAGTACTTTTGGCCTCCAGTACTGTTATGAAAGGTAATTCAGTACTACAATGGACATAGAGGTCAGCGCACATACAGTGACCTGGCAATAACCCAAAAAACAAGAACGAGCTCTGAGACGTGGGAACTCTGTTGACCGCAATCCCTAATCCTCTCCAACCACACTAAAGGCAGCCGTGGATTGCGCCTAACGCTCCCTATGCAACTCGGCACGGCCTGAGAAACTAGCTAGCCTGAAGATAGAAAATAAGCCTACCTTGCCTCAGAGAAATACCCCAAAGGAAAAGGCAGCCCCCACATATAATGACTGTGAGTTAAGATGAAAAGACAAACGTAGAGATGAAATAGATTTAGCAAAGTGAGGCCCAACTTTCTGAACAGAGCGAGAATAGGAAAGGTAACTTTGCGGTCAACACAAAACCCTACAAAAACCACGCAAAGGGGGCAAAAAGACCCTCCGTACCGAACTAACGGCACGGAGGTACACCCTCTGCGTCCCAGAGCTTCCAGCAAGCAGAAAAAAACAAATAGACAAGCTGGACAGAAAAAAACAGCAAACAAATAGCAAAGAGGAACTTAGCTATGCAGAGCAGCAGGCCACAGGAACGATCCAGGAGGAAACAGGTCCAATACTAGAACATTGACTGGAGGCCAGGATCAAAGCACTAGGTGGAGTTAAATAGAGCAGCACCTAACGACTTCACCACATCACCTGAGGAAGGAAACTCAGAAGCCGCAGTACCACTTTCCTCCACCAACGGAAGCTCACAGAGAGAACCAGCCGAAGTACCACTTGTGACCACAGGAGGGAGCTCTGCCACAGAATTCACAACACCTCACCTTCCTCACCGAGCACAACGTCCTCAGCAAGAGCCAAGCAGGGTTCATGCCGAACCACCGCACCACTGACCACATCTATACTCTGCACAGCCTCATTCAGAGACACGTCTACAATACAAAGAATGGGAAGATATATGCCTGCTTTGTGGACTTTAAAAAGGCCTTTGATTCAGTGTGGCACCCGGGCTTATTCCTGAAACTGCTGGAGAGTGGAATAGGAGGAAAGACCTACGATGTCATCAAAAGCTCCTACACCGAGAACCGCTGCAGCGTGAGTGTGAACGGCAAAAGAACGCTCTTCAACATCTACATCAACGAGCTGGCTACCGCCCTGAAATCCTCCTCAGCACCAGGTCTCACCCTCCACGACGCTCAGGTGAAATTCCTGCTGTATGCAGATGACCTGCTGCTGCTGTCACCAACCGAGAAAGGCCTCCAGGACAACCTGAAAATCCTAGAGAAATTCAGCTCCACCTGGGCTCTACCGGTCAACCTAAAGAAAACCAACACCATGGTGTTCCAGAGGAGAAAGAGAAGATCAGACCAACACCCATCATTTATCCTCAACAACTGCGACCTCACAGGAACAGACAAATATACCTACCTGGGCCTAGAGATTCACCGGTCAGGGAGCTTCAAACAAGCCATAGAGACCCTGAAAGACAAGGCCTGCAAAACCTTCTATGCCATCCGAAGGACACTCTACGATCTGAAGCCACCAGTGAGGGTCTGGCTAAAAATCTTCGACTCCATCATCGCCCCAATCCTCCTGTATGGCAGCGAAGTCTGGGGTCCTCACACCTACCCAGACTGGTCAAAATGGGATTCCAGTCCAACAGAAATATTCCACCTGGAATTCTGCAAGCACCTTCTCCAGGTCCATCGGAGCACCTCCAACAGTGCTTGTCGGGCCGAGCTGGGCAGATTCCCTCTACACCTAATAGTTCTAAAGAGGGCGCTGTCATTCCGGGCTCATCTGCATAGGAGCAATCCAAGCTCCCATCACCATAAAGCCCTGATACATGTAGGTGAAACAGAAAAACCAGAACCCTCGGAACAGCCCAGCCAAACCCAACCGGACCAGAACACCAATCACAACAACCTGACAAAAGCCGGAATTAGGAAGATGGCAGACGAAGGCCAGGAGAGGTATGTCAGTGACTGGAAGAATGATATCATCAGCTCACAGAAACTGAGCATGTACCGGAGCCTACAGAGAGACTACAGACTGGCGCCATATCTGGAGAAACTCCCGGACCCCAGAGACCGCCAGATCCTGAGCCGATATAGACTCAGCGCCCACAGTCTGGCCATCGAATGTGGCCGACACAGGCAGAGCTATAAGCCCAGGGAGGAAAGACTGTGCCAACACTGTGACCAGGAGGCCATAGAGGACGAAACCCACTTCCTGCTACACTGCTCCAAATACTCAGCAGTGAGGGACACTCACTTCAGGAGACTCTCACATCTCTTCCCAGACTTCATCACCATGAAGGAGGAAGAGAAAACATATATCCTGCTGGGAGAAGAAGAGAGAGCAGTGGAGATAGCAGCGCGGTATGTGAGCGAATGTCATAGACTGCGAGAAAGAACTATGATGCCATGGACTACAGCCCCCACAATGGATCTGCCCCCATTCACCTCCCCTATGCCATGAACTATACCCCCCACAATGGATCTGCCCCCATCCACCTCCCCTATGCCATGGACTATAGCCCCCACCCTGGATCTGCCCCCATCCACCTCCCCTATACCATGGACTATAGCCCCCACCCTGGATCTGCCCCATCCACCTCCCCTATGCCATGGACTATAGCCCCCACCCTGGATCTGCCCCATCCACCTCCCCTATGCCATGGACTATAGCCCCCACCCTGGATCTGCCCCCATCCACCTCCCCTATACCATGGACTATAGCCCCCACAATAGATCTGCCCCCATCCACCTTCCCTACAGCTCCTACCCAACATCCCCACAGTCCCTATCCCTATTGCCTTTATACACTAGCTTTGGCAAAGCTGATGTGTATTTGGTCCTGCCAATAAAGCTTCTTTGAATCTTGAATCTATATATATTATTATTATTATTTATTTATATAGCACCATTGATTCCATGGTGCTGTACATGAGAAGGGGTTACATACAAGTTACAAATATCACATACAGTAAACAAACTAACAATGACGGACTGATACAGAGGGGCGAGGACCCTGCCCTTGCGGGCTTACATTCTACAGGATTATGGGGAAGGAGACAGTAGGTTGAGGGTTGCAGGAGCTCCGGTGTTGGTGAGGCAGTAGCTCCGGTGTTGGTGAGGCGGTAGCTCCGGTGTTGGTGAGGCGGTAGCTTCAATAGTGATGAGGCAGCAGCGGTGTCAGTGCAGGCTGTAGGCTTTCCTGAAGAGATGAGTTTTCAGGTTCCGTCTGAAGGATCCGACTGTAAGGTTTTAGACGATTTGCTATATCTGCTGTTATTTTTTGTAGAACCTAGTTTTTCCTGTCGGCCATTTTGCTTTCTGTTCTGCTGTATCTACTTTGCCCTTAACCTGCATGGAATTCTCAGTTTCAATGTTTCCGCCCTGTTCTCTGCCACTTGCCCTTTTAAGCAGCATCAGCTGTTTAATCAGTGCTTCAGAATCAAGTCTGCAGTTTACTTGACACCTTGCTCCTGGAAGACTTGGACTTATTATCCTACCACCTTCTACTTCAGATCCTTGGACATGTGTGGACTCAGGAATCTCTCAGCTTACCATCAACATTGGCAAGGGAAGTAGAGAGAGAACCTTTAACCTGTTTCTGTGACTAGATGGACTTAAGGTTTATTCCTGCCTGACTTGTATCCTGCTGCAACTGTGTTAACCCTTACTTGTAT
Organism: Ranitomeya imitator; assembly: GCF_032444005.1. Classification (NCBI taxonomy): domain Eukaryota; kingdom Metazoa; phylum Chordata; class Amphibia; order Anura; family Dendrobatidae; genus Ranitomeya; species Ranitomeya imitator. The sequence continues at coordinate 106,039 of NW_027193317.1, read as the reverse complement.
GAAGTAATACAAGTACTACTTAAACAAGCCTGTGTCTTCTGTGTTTCCTGGCACCCACGCACAAGACTCTATACAGACTGTATTATACATTTGACAAGATTCTGAAGCCAACGTTAGAGTCTGCTGTGGACTGTGAATGCCAGATATCCAGTTATACCTTCTGTGATGATAGTGGTTGTGACTTCTCACAACCATTTCAGGTGAGCACATTCTTTTTTTTTTTCCTCTCAGCCAGGTGTGTTACCACAGGTAAACACTATTGTGCGCCCTTGTTTCTTTTCCAGCATTTCTATCTTAAAGGATCTGGGAAGATATTAATTTATACATTCTGTGACGACAGTGGTTGTGACTTCTCACAACCAGTTCAGGTGAGCACATTCCCTTTTTTCAGCCAGGTGTGTTACCACAGGTAAACACTATTGTGCGCCCTTGTTTCTTTTCCAGCATTTCTATCTTAAAGGATCTGGGAAGATATTAATATATGCATTCTGTGACGACAGTGGTTGTGACTTCTCACAACCATTTCAGGTGAGCACATTCTTTTTTTTTTTCCTCTCAGCCAGGTGTGTTACCACAGGTAAACACTATTGTGCGCCCTTGTTTCTTTTCCAGCATTTCTATCTTAAAGGATCTGGGAAGATATTAATTTATACATTCTGTGATGATAGTGGTTGTGACTTCTCACAACCAGTTCAGGTGAGCACATTCCCTTTTTTCAGCCAGGTGTGTTACCACAGGTAAACACTATTGTGCGCCCTTGTTTCTTTTCCAGCATTTCTATCTTAAAGGATCTGGGAAGATATTAATATATGCATTCTGTGACGACAGTGGTTGTGACTTCTCACAACCATTTCAGGTGAGCGCATTCCCTTTTTTCAGCCAGGTGTGTTACCACAGGTGAACACTATTGTGCGCCCTTGTTTCTTTTCCAGCATTTCTATCTTAAAGGATCTGGGAAGATATTAATTTATACATTCTGTGATGATAGTGGTTGTGACTTCTCACAACCAGTTCAGGTGAGCGCATTCCCTTTTTTCAGCCAGGTGTGTTACCACAGGTGAACACTATTGTGCGCTCTTTCCTCTTTTCCAGCTTTTCTGCCGTAAAATATCTGGGAAGATGGAGGCTCGTGTAAAAGATTTATGTGGAGTTACTGATAAGATTCTTGCGGATATTCAGGCTTTAAAGACCAGCTTTTCAAGCCAGCAAGATCTTAATAATCACAACTTGCAAGTTTTCGGACAAAATACGCAGGAATTGCGAAACAGGATTGAGGCTCTGGAGGAACGAGTCCTGGCACCATCCACATCCCCGGGTTCTGGGTTTCCAAAGTTGCCACCTTTCCGTTTTGGCGGTGAACGGGAAAAATTTAGGGGATTTATTAATCAATGCAAACTGTTTTTCTCTGCTCATGCTTCACAATTTCTCTCCGAACGATCCAAGGTGCTAACCATAATCATGCTGCTCTCCAACAAAGCTCTGATGTGGGCAAACCCCCTGATTGAGACTGAGGATGAATGTCTAAATAATCTTGAAGCTTTCATTTCAGCTATGGGGCAGGTTTTTGATGACCCAAACCGAGGTGCAACAGCTGAAGCAGCCATGTTGGCTTTGCGCCAAGGTAAGCGCTCAGTAGCTGAATATGCCTTGGATTTCAGGAGATGGGCTCTTGATACCACTTGGGACAGTTCCGCGAAGAAATCAATTTTCCGTAAAGGGTTGTCTCCTATGATTAAAGACGAACTTGCTCGTGCCGACCCTCCCACCGCGTTGGGAGATTTTATTAACTACTGCATCCGTATTGATGCCCGTCTTACTGAACGCAGACAGGAGAGATGGTCTGAAATTAATCGTTCTAATCATTACCTGCCTTCCTCCCCAGCTAAGGAGTCTGTGAGCCGGACCACACGGGAACCAGAACCTGAACCAATGCAGGTGGACTCCTTACAGAGACGGGTGAGTGATGCCCGCAAGGAACATCGACTAAAAGAAAATCTATGTTTCTATTGTGGTAAGTCAGGGCACTTCATTACAAGCTGCCCCAACCGTTCTCGTAAGACTGCTGCAGCAGTCATACACTGTGAGTGCTGCGAAAGGGGATCTGTCAAATCCGAATCTCAAGTTCTAGGGAGATCTGCAGCTATAGATACTGACTTCTCGGACTTAAACTCCATTATTTCAGAGCCTGATGATTGTATAAATGCAGCAATTTTTCAAGTTTCCCCAACAGTATCCCAGTTGAGCTGTAAGAAGCATAACTCTCATTGCTCCCTCTCCATCAAACTCTGGGTTGACTCGGTATGGGTGTGTAGCTCTGCCATGATTGACTCAGGGGCAAGTGGCAATTTTATGGACATCTCTTTTGCCCAGAAACATGGGATACGTCCCGTGAAGAAAGCTACTCCTGTACAGATGGAGACTGTGGATGGTTCCCTGTTAAACTCTGGACCAGTGGATCAGGAGACGGAACCCTTGAAGGTGTTCATGGGTAAAGATCATCAAGAGAGATTGTCTTTTATGCTTATTGCTTCTCCCCATTTTCCCATCATTTTAGGGTTGCCATGGCTGCAGGCTCAGAACCCTACAATTAACTGGGAGACCAAGGAGTTGCACTTCCCGGAGAAACAGATAGGTCCAGAAGTTGCAGTTTGTGCTGTTCCTGAGGGATCCTCCACGCTTTCAGAGCTACCAGCTATGTACCATGAGTATGCCGACGTATGTGACAAGAGGAACGCTGATCAGCTTCCCCCTCATCGTCCATATGATTGTCCAATTGAACTATTGCCAGGAGCAGGTATACCCTTTGGTAAGATCTACCCTTTGGCAGGGCCCGAGCTAAAGGCTTTGAAGGACTATATTGATGAGAATTTAGCCAAAGGCTTCATACGCCACTCCTCATCTCCTGCAGGTGCACCCATCTTCTTTGTGAAGAAGAAAGATGGATCTCTTAGACCCTGCATAGATTACCGGGAGCTTAATAAGGTTACTATCAGAAACCGTTACCCACTGCCTTTGATCCCTGAGTTATTGGAGAGAGTACGGCATGCCAAGATTTTTTCTAAACTGGATCTCCGTGGGGCCTATAATTTGGTCCGTATTAGACCTGGGGATGAATGGAAGACCGCATTCAGATCACGTTATGGACATTTCGAATACTTAGTCATGCCGTTCGGTCTATGTAATGCCCCAGCAACTTTTCAACATTTAGTGAACGACATTTTCAGGGATCTTTTGGATACTTTTGTAGTGATTTATTTAGATGATATTTTGATTTTTTTTCTAACTCTACAGAGGAACATCATGGACACGTGAAGATGGTCTTAGAACGCCTACGACAGAATCATCTTTATATCAAACTTGAAAAATGCGAATTCCATCAGACCGAGATTCAATTTTTGGGGTATGTAATGTCATCACGAGGAATTTGTATGGATGAGAGTAAAACCCAAGCCATCAAGAACTGGCCAGTTCCGAAGAATGTGAAGGAAGTACAGCGCTTCATCGGGTTTGCCAATTTCTACAGGCGTTTTATTAGGAACTTTTCTGAGGTAGTGTCACCTATCACGCAACTTACCCGTAAAAGATCTACCTTCACCTGGACTCCTCAAGCCCAAGAAGCATTTTCTCACCTGAAGAGTAAATTTACCACAGCACCTATCCTAGTGCATCCCAACCCTGAACTGGCCTTCATAGTAGAAGTGGATGCCTCTGACTGTGCCATCGGAGCTATACTCTCCCAGAGAACAGGTGAGAAGAATGTTTTGCATCCCTGTGCTTTTTTTTTCACAGCGGTTGTCTGCAGCAGAAAAGAACTACGACGTGGGCATTAGAGAATTGTTGGCCATCATTGCTGCCTTCAAGGAATGGAGACATCATCTTCAGGGAACTGCACAGCAGATAGTCGTCCTGACCGACCATCGCAATCTTGAATTTATCAGATCAGCTAAGTGCCTGACTCCTCGCCAGGCTCGTTGGAGTCTGTTCTTGAATCAATTCAATTTTGTAATCTCTTATAGGCCAGGGTCGTGCAATGGAAAAGCAGACGCACTCTCTAGGATCCATTCAACTGAGACCTCTCCACTCACTACTTCTAAGACTATTCTTCCCGATTCCAGGTTCCTGGGAGTGATTCACAATCAAGACCTACTTAATGACATCAAGGAGGCATACCATTCGGATTCCTTTCTGGCTCAACCTCCTAGGGATGTAAGTCTTGTTTATAAGAATGGTGTGTGGTTTCAAGGCCAACGTTTGTATATACCTGAAACGGGTCAGACTGAGAGTACTACAGCTCATCCACGACTCCAAGATAGCGGGACATAGAGGAGTCCTAAAGACTCAAGAATTCCTTTCTCGTTTCTTTTGGTGGCCCACTTATAGAAAAGATGTTCTAAATTATGTCTCTTCATGCGAAGTGTGTGCGAGATGCAAGACACCACGTTCTTCACCGACGGGTCTATTACAACCCCTACCCACCCCATCCCGTCCATGGGGATCCATTTCCATGGATTTCATTGTGGAGTTGCCAACCTCGCAAGGGAAAAACACCATTTTGGTGGTGGTGGATCGTTTGACAAAGGCAGCTCACTTTATTCCCTGTAGCGGCTTACCCACTGCTAAACAGACCGCAGATTTAATAATTCAAGAGGTGTTTCGTTTGCATGGACTACCGGATGAGGTCATTTCTGATCGAGGGGTGCAATTCACTTCAAGGTTTTGGCAGAACTTCTGTGCCGCATTGGATGTTAAAGTAAATCTTTCTTCTGCCTTTCATCCTCAGACAAATGGCCAGACAGAACGGACCAACCAGACCCTGGAGCAGTATCTCCGCTGCTTTATCTGCCACCTACAGGATGATTGGGTGGATTTACTTCCTTTGGCTGAATTTTCTTATAATAACGCTCAGAGTGCCTCCACTAAGCAGTCTCCTTTTTATGCTAATCTAGGTTATCATCCTAACATACTTCCTCGATTTCCTATAGATACGCCTCTGCCAGCTGTGACTGACAGAATCGCTTCCCTACAACGGAATGTCAATCTTCTAAAAGAGAATCTGGAATCCGCTCAGGAGAAATATAAAAGAGCAGCTGATAAATTTTGTAAACCCGCACCAGCCTTCAAGGTAGGAGACTTGGTCTGGCTGTCAACTAAGAACCTTAAGTTAAGGATTCCATCATCCAAATTGGGACATAAGTACATTGGTCCCTACAGGATCAATAAGATTGTAAGTGCCGTGGCTTGTCGTCTTCGTCTGCCCAGAACCATGAGAATTCACCTTGTTTTTCACGTTTCCCTACTAAAGGCAGCAGTACCTAATATGTTTCCTGGACGTTCTTCTCCTCATCCTGACCCAGTGCTGATTGATGGTCAGGAGGAATTTGTAGTGGAAAGGATTCTGGATTCTAGGTTGCATAGAAATCAGCTACAATACCTGATTAAGTGGCAAGGCTACTCAGTTGAAGACAACTCATGGGAACCGGTTGATAACATTAATGCTCCTCGCTTACTTCGCCAGTTCCATCAGAGGTACCCAGACAAGCCGGGTCTGGGGTCATCCGGAGGCTGTCCCTAAGAGGGGAGTAATGTAAGGTTTTAGACGATTTGCTATATCTGCAGTTATTTTTTTTAGAACCTAGTTTTTCCTGTCGGCCATTTTGCTTTCTGTTCTGCTGTATCTACTTTGCCCTTAACCTGCATGGAATTCTCAGTTTCAATGTTTCCGCCCTGTTCTCTGCCACTTGCCCTTTTAAGCAGCATCAGCTGTTTAATCAGTGCTTCAGAATCAAGTCTGCAGTTTACTTGACACCTTGCTCCTGGAAGACTTGGACTTATTATCCTACCACCTTCTACTTCAGATCCTTGGACATGTGTGGACTCAGGAATCTCTCAGCTTACCATCAACATTGGCAAGGGAAGTAGAGAGAGAACCTTTAACCTGTTTCTGTAACTAGATGGACTTAAGGTTTATTCCTGCCTGACTTGTATCCTGCCTGCAACTGTGTTAACCCTTACTTGTATGAAGTAATACAAGTACTACTTAAACAAGCCTGTGTCTTCTGTGTTTCCTGGCACCCACGCACAAGACTCTATACAGACTGTATTATACATTTGACACCGACTGTGGTTGATAGTCGGACGTGTTGGGGCAAAGAGTTCCAGAGGATGGGGGATATTTGGGAGAAGTCTTGGAGGCGATTGGATGAGAAGCGAATAAGTGTGGAGGAGAGAAGGAGGTCTTGGGAGGACCGGAGATCACGTGAGGGAAGATATCGAGAGATTAGTTCAGAGATATATGGAGGAGACAGGTTGTGGATGGCTTTGTAGGTCAGTATTAGCAATTTGAACTGGATACGCTGAGGGAATGGGAGCCAGTGAAGAGATTTGCAGAGGGGGGAAGCGGAGGAGTAGCGAGGAGAGAGATGGATTAGTCGGGCAGCAGAGTTAAGGATGGACTGGAGAGGTGCAAGGGTGTTAGCAGGGAGGCCACAGAAAAGGATGTTGCAGTAGTCAAGGCGGGAAATGATGAGGGCATGCACAAGCATTTTAGTAGATTGGGGGTTGAGGAAAGGACGGATCCTGGAGATATTTTTGAGCTGGAGGCGACAGGAGGTGGAAAGAGCTTGGATGTGTGGTTTGAAGGACAGGGCAGAGTCGAAGGTTACTCCGAGGCAGCGGACTTCGGGTACAGGGGAAAGCATGATGTCATTGACTGCGATAGATAGGTCAGGTAAGGAAGATTTGTGGGATGGAGGAAAGATGATGAGTTCAGATTTGTCCACATTGAGTTTGAGGAAGCGAGAGGAGAAGAAGGAGGATATGGCTGATAGGCACTCTGGGATTCTGGACAGCAGAGCGGTGACGTCTGGGCCAGAGAGGTAGATCTGAGTGTCATCAGCATAGAGGTGGTACTGGAATCCATGGGACTTTATGAGTTGTCCCAAGCCAAGTGTATAGATTGAGAAGAGTAGGGGTCCTAGAACAGAGCCTTGGGGGACTCCAACAGAGAGAGGGCGGGATGAGGAGGTAGTATGGGAGTGGGAGACGCTGAATGTGCGGTTGGAAAGGTACGAGGCGATCCAGGATAGGGCGAGGTCTTTGATGCCAAAGGAGGAGAACATCTGCAGTAGGAGGCAGTGCTCAACTGTGTCGAAAGCAGAGGACAGGTCTAGAAGGAGGAGTACAGAGTATTGTCCAGTAGCCTTGGCGGTAAGTAGGTCGTTAGTGATTTTGGTCAGGGCAGTCTCAGTTGAGTGATGGGGGCGGAAACCAGATTGTAGATTGTCGTACAAGTTAGATGAGAGGTGGGAGGAGAGTTCAGCATGGACGTGCTGCTCCAGGAGTTTGGAAGCAAATGGGAGCAGCGATATTGGGCGATAGCTGGACATAGCAGTTGGATCGAGGGTTGACTTTTTAAGGATAGGCGTGATTGTGGCATGTTTGAACGCAGAGAGGAAGGTGCCAGAAGTTAGTGATAGGTTGAAGAGGTGGGTTAGGGATGGGATAAGTGTGGTGGTGAGGTTGGGGAGGAGATGGGATGGGGTCGAGCGCACAGGTGGTGAGATGGGATTTGGAGAGGAGACAATTAAGTCCCCCTTCAGTGATGTTGGATAGGGAGGTTATGGGGTTTGGGCATTGGTCTGGTATACAAAGGGGTTGTGGTGGTTGAACAATAAAGACTTGCCTTGTCTGGTCGATCTTATTTTTAAAGTGTGTATATATACAGTATATAATGCCATGGATGAGGGCAGTATGCTGAGTCGCTGCTCCTATACATATATATATATATATATATATATATATATATATATATATACAGTATATAATGCCATGGATGAGGCCAGTATGCTGAGTCGCTGCTCCTATACATATATATATATATATATGTATACATATACACATGTATACATATACATATATATATATACATACAGTATACAGTATACAATGCCATGGATGAGGCCAGTATGCTGAGTCGCCGCTCCTATATATATATATATATATATATATATATATATATATATATATATATATACAGTATATAATGCCATGGATGAGGCCAGTAAGCTGAGTCGCCGCTCCTATACATATATATATATATATATATATATATATATATATACAGTATATAATGCCATGGATGAGGCCAGTATGCTGAGTCGCTGCTCCTATACATATCTATATATATATATATACAGTATATAATGCCATGGATGAGGCCAGTATGCTGAGTCGCTGCTCCTATACATATATATACAGTGGGGCAAAAAAGTATTTAGTCAGTCAGCAATAGTGCAAGTTCCACCACTTAAAAAGATGAGAGGCGTCTGTAATTTACATCATAGGTAGACCTCAACTATGGGAGACAAACTGAGAAAAAAAAATCCAGAAAATCACATTGTCTGTTTTTTTTAGCAATTTATTTGCATATTATGGTGGAAAATAAGTATTTGGTCAGAAACAAACAATCAAGATTTCTGGCTCTCACAGACCTGTAACTTCTTCTTTAAGAGTCTCCTCTTTCCTCCACTCATTACCTGTAGTAATGGCACCTGTTTAAACTTGTTATCAGTATAAAAAGACACCTGTGCACACCCTCAAACAGTCTGACTCCAAACTCCACTATGGTGAAGACCAAAGAGCTGTCAAAGGACACCAGAAACAAAATTGTAGCCCTGCACCAGGCTGGGAAGACTGAATCTGCAATAGCCAACCAGCTTGAAGTGAAGAAATCAACAGTGGGAGCAATAATTAGAAAATGGAAGACATACAAGACCACTGATAATCTCCCTCGATCTGGGGCTCCACGCAAAATCCCACCCCGTGGGGTCAGAATGATCACAAGAACGGTGAGCAAAAATCCCAGAACCATGCGGGGGGACCTAGTGAATGAACTGCAGAGAGCTGGGACCAATGTAACAAGGCCTACCATAAGTAACACACTACGCCACCATGGACTCAGATCCTGCAGTGCCAGACGTGTCCCACTGCTTAAGCCAGTACATGTCCGGGCCCGTCTGAAGTTTGCTAGAGAGCATTTGGATGATCCAGAGGAGTTTTGGGAGAATGTCCTATGGTCTGATGAAACCAAACTGGAACTGTTTGGTAGAAACACAACTTGTCGTGTTTGGAGGAAAAAGAATACTGAGTTGCATCCATCAAACACCACACCTACTGTAAAGCATGGTGGTGGAAACATCATGCTTTGGGGCTGTTTCTCTGCAAAGGGGCCAGGACGACTGATCCGGGTACATGAAAGAATGAATGGGGCCATGTATCGTGAGATTATGAGTGCAAACCTCCTTCCATCAGCAAGGGCATTGAAGATGAAACGTGGCTGGGTCTTTCAACATGACAATGATCCAAAGCACACCGCCAGGGCAACGAAGGAGTGGCTTCGTAAGAAGCATTTCAAGGTCCTGGAGTGGCCTAGCCAGTCTCCAGATCTCAACCCTATAGAAAACCTTTGGAGGGAGTTGAAAGTCCGTGTTGCCAAGCAAAAAGCCAAAAACATCACTGCTCTAGAGGAGATCTGCATGGAGGAATGGGCCAACATACCAACAACAGTGTGTGGCAACCTTGTGAAGACTTACAGAAAACGTTTGACCTCTGTCATTGCCAACAAAGGATATATTACAAAGTATTGAGATGAAATTTTGTTTCTGACCAAATACTTATTTTCCACCATAATATGCAAATAAATTGTTAAAAAAACAGACAATGTGATTTTCTGGATTTTTTTTTCTCAGTTTGTCTCCCATAGTTGAGGTCTACCTATGATGTAAATTACAGACGCCTCTCATCTTTTTAAGTGGTGGAACTTGCACTATTGCTGACTGACTAAATACTTTTTTGCCCCACTGTATATATATATATATATATACACAGTATATAATGCCATGGATGAGGCCAGTATGCGGAGTCGCTGCTCCTATATATATATATATATATATATATATATATATACATACAGTATATAATGCCATGGATGAGGCCAGTATGCTGAGTCGCTGCTCCTATATATATATATATATATATACAGTTAGGGCCAGAAATATTTGGACAGTGACACAATTTTCGCGAGTTGGGCTCTGCATGCCACCACATTGGATTTGAAATGAAACCTCTACAACAGAATTCAAGTGCAGATTGTAACGTTTAATTTGAAGGGTTGAACAAAAATATCTGATAGAAAATGTAGGAATTGTACACATTTCTTTACAAACACTCCACATTTTAGGAGGTCAAAAGTAATTGGACAAATAAACATAACCCAAACAAAATATTTTTATTTTCAATATTTTGTTGCAAATCCTTTGGAGGCAATCACTGCCTTAAGTCTGGAACCCATGGACATCACCAAACGCTGGGTTTCCTCCTTCTTAATACTTTGCCAGGCCTTTACAGCCGCAGCCTTCAGGTCTTGCTTGTTTGTGGGTCTTTCCGTCTTAAGTCTGGATTTGAGCAAGTGAAATGCATGCTCAATTGGGTTTAGATCTGGAGATTGACTTGGCCATTGCAGAATGTTCCACTTTTTGGCACTCATGAACTCCTGGGTAGCTTTGGCTGTATGCTTGGGGTCATTGTCCATCTGTACTATGAAGCGCCGTCCAATCAACTTTGCAGCATTTGGCTGAATCTGGGCTGAAAGTATATCCCGGTACACTTCAGAATTCATCCGGCTACTCTTGTCTGCTCTTATGTCATCAATAAACACAAGTGACCCAGTGCCATTGAAAGCCATGCATGCCCATGCCATCACGTTGCCTCCACCATGTTTTACAGAGGATGTGGTGTGCCTTGGATCATGTGCCGTTCCCTTTCTTCTCCAAACTTTTTTCTTCCCATCATTCTGGTACAGGTTGATCTTTGTCTCATCTGTCCATAGAATACTTTTCCAGAACTGAGCTGGCTTCTTGAGGTGTTTTTCTGCAAATTTAACTCTGGCCTGTCTATTTTTGGTATTGATGAATGGTTTGCATCTAGATGTGAACCCTTTGTATTTACTGTCATGGAGTCTTCTCTTTACTGTTGACTTAGAGACAGATACACCTACTTCACTGAGAGTGTTCTGGACTTCAGTTGATGTTGTGAACGGGTTCTTCTTCTCCAAATTAAGTATGCGGCGATCATCCACCACTGTTGTCATCCGTGGACGCCCAGGCCTTTTTGAGTTCCCAAGCTCACCAGTCAATTCCTTTTTTCTCAGAATGTACCCAACTGTTGATTTTGCTACTCCAAGCATGTCTGCTATCTCTCTGATGGATTTTTTCTTTTTTTTCAGCCTCAGGATGTTCTGCTTCACCTCAATTGAGAATTCCTTTGACCGCATGTTGTCTGCTCACAGCAACAGCTTCCAAATGCAAAACCACACACCTGGAATCCACCCCTGACCTTTTAGCTACTTCATTGATTACAGGTTAACGAGGGAGACGCCTTCAGAGTTAATTGCAGCCCTTAGAGTCCATTGTCCAATTACTTTTGGTCCCTTGAAAAAGAGGACGCTATGCATTACAGAGCTATGATTCCTAAACCCTTTCTCCGATTTGGATGTGGAAACTATCATATTGCAGCTGGGAGTGTGCACTTTCAGCCCATATTATATATATATAAATGTATTTCTGAACATGTTTTTGTAAACAGCTAAAATAACAAAACTTGTGTCACTGTCCAAATATTTCTGGCCCTAACTGTATATATACACAGTATATAATGCCATGGATGAGGCCAGTATGCTGAGTCACCGCTCCTATACATATATATATATATATATACAGTATATAATGCCATGGATGAGGCTAGTAAGCTGAGTCGCCGCTCCTATACATATATATATATACAGTATATAATGCCATGGATGAGGCTAGTAAGCTGAGTCGCCGCTCCTATATATATATATATATATATATATATATATATATATATACAGTATAGAATGCCATGGATGAGGCCAGTAAGCTGAGTCGCTGCTCCTATACATATATATATACAGTATATAATGCCATGGATGAGGCCAGTAAGCTGAGTCGCTGCTCCTATACATATATATATATATATATATACACAGTATATAATGCCATGGATGAGGCCAGTAAGCTGAGTCGCTGATCCTATACATATATATATATATATATATATATATATACAGTATATAATGCCATGGATGAGGCCAGTAAGCTGAGTCGCTGCTCCTATACATATATAATATATACAGTATATAATGCCATGGATGAGGCCAGTATGCTGAGTCGCTGCTCCTATACATATATATATATACTAGCTATTGAACCCGTTCTACGCCCGGGTGGCGAGCATTTATATTGGTATATGGTCTCCATCCTGGTATGTGCTGCTCCATCCTGCGCCCCCATCCTGTCATGTGCTGCTCCCATCCTGCGCCTCCATTCTGTCATTTGCTGCTCCCATCCTGCGCCTCCATTCTGTCATGCGCTGCTCCCATCCTGCGCCCGTTCTGTCATGCGCTGCTCCCATCCTGCGCCCGTTCTGTCATTTGCTGCTCCCATCCTGCGCCCCCGTTCTGTCATGTGCTGCTGCCATCCTGCGCCCGTTCTGTCATGTGCTGCTGCCATCCTGCGCCCGTTCTGTCATGTGCTGCTGCCATCCTGCGCCCGTTCTGTCATGTGCTGCTGCCATCCTGCGCCCGTTCTGTCATGTGCTGCTGCCATCCTGCGCCCGTTCTGTCATGTGCTGCTGCCATCCTGCGCCCGTTCTGTCATGTGCTTCTGCCATCCTGCGCCCGTTCTGTCATGTGCTGCTGCCATCCTGCGCCCGTTCTGTCATGTGCTGCTGCCATCCTGCGCCCGTTCTGTCATGTGCTGCTGCCATCCTTCGCCCGTTCTGTCTTGTGCTGCTGCCATCCTTCGCCCGTTCTGTCATGTGCTGCTGCCATCCCGCGCCCGTTCTGTCATGTGCTGCGGCCATCCCGCGCCCGTTCTGTCATGTGCTGCTGCCATCCCGTGCCCGTTCTGTCATGTGTTGCGGCCAACCTGCGCCCGTTCTGTCATGTGCTGCTGCCATCCTGCGCCCGTTCTGTCATGTGCTGCGGCAATCCTGCGCCCGTTCTGTCATGTGCTGCGGCCATCCTTCGCCCGTTCTGTCATGCTCTGCTGCCATCCTTCGCCCGTTCTGTCATGTGCTGCGGCCATCCTGCGCCCGTTCTGTCATGTGCTGCTGCCATCCTGCGCCCGTTCTGTCATGTGGTGCTTCCATCCTGCGCCACCATTGTATTATATGCCCCCCGCTCCAGTGTGTATGCCCCCGAATGCTGCTGCCATATAAAAAAAATAAAAAATACCATACTCACCTATCGTCCGGCTCCACTGCAGGTATGTCTTCAAGAAAATGGCGCCGGAAAGCGGGGACTGCGCAGGCGCCGATTCCGGCAGCAGGAATCGGCGCCTGCGCAGTCCGCGCTTTCCGGCGCCATTTTCTTGAAGACACACCTGCAGTGGAGCCGGAGTGTGTCTTCAAGAAAATGGCGCCGGAAAGCGCGGACTACGCAGGCGCCGATTCCGGCAGCAGGAATCGGCGCCTGCGCAGTCCGCGCCCTCCGGAGCCGGGAGCAGAGGAGCCGGGAGCCGGAGCCGCAAGCAGCGCTGGAACCGGGAAAGGTGAGTATACTTACCCTCCCTCCTGGCAGTCCCTGACTCTCCGGTGGAGATCGTGGTATGCGTTCAGTGCTTACGCATACCGCGATCTCCCGGGAGCGTCGCTCTGTGAGGCCCAGACTGCGCCGGCGCTTGCGCTTGCGCAGTCTATAGAGGCTTCGGACAGAGTGACGCTCCCAGCGTTATATTATAGATATACAGTATATAATGCCATGGATGAGGCCAGTAAGCTGAGTCGCTGATCCTATACATATATATATATATATACACAGTATATAATGCCATGGATGAGGCCACTAAGCTGAGTCGCTGATCCTATACATATATATATATATATATATATACACAGTATATAATGCCATGGATGAGGCCAGTATGCTGAGTCGCTGCTCCTATACCTATATATATATATATATATATATATATATATATATATACAGTATATAATGCCATGGATGAGGCCAGTATGCTGAGTCGCTGCTCCTATACATATATATATATATATATTACAGTATATAATGCCATGGATGAGGCCAGTAAGCTGAGTCGCTGATCCTATACATATATATATATATATATATATATATATATACACAGTATATAATGCCATGGATGAGGCCAGTATGCTGAGTCGCTGCTCCTATACATATATATATATATATATATACACAGTATATAATGCCATGGATGAGGCCAGTATACTGAGTCGCTGCTCCTATACATATATATATATACTAGCTATTGAACCCGTTCTACGCCCGGGTGGCGAGCATTTATATTGGTATATGGTCTCCATCCTGGTATGTGCTGCTCCATCCTGCGCCCCCATCCTGTCATTTGCTGCTCCCATCCTGCGCCTCCATTCTGTCATGCGCTGCTCCCATCCTGCGCCCGTTCTGTCATGCGCTGCTCCCATCCTGCGCCCGTTCTGTCATTTGCTGCTCCCATCCTGCGCCCCCGTTCTGTCATTTGCTGCTCCCATCCTGCGCCCGTTCTGTCATGTGCTGCTGCCATCCTGCTCCCGTTCTGTCATGTGCTGCTGCCACTCTGCGCCCGTTCTGTCATGTGCTGCTGCCATCCTGCGCCCGTTCTGTCATGTGCTGCTGCCATCCTGCGCCCGTTCTGTCATGTGCTGCTGCCATCCTGCGCCCGTTCTGTCATGTGCTGCTGCCATCCTTCGCCCGTTCTGTCATGTGCTGCTCCCATCCTGCGCCCGTTCTGTCATGTGCTGCTGCCATCCTGCGCCCGTTCTGTCATGTGCTGCTGCCATCCTTCGCCCGTTCTGTCATGTGCTGCTGCCTTCCTTCGCCCGTTCTGTCATGTGCTGCTGCCATCCCGCGCCCGTTCTGTCATGTGCTGCGGCCATCCCGCGCCCGTTCTATCATGTGCTGCTGCCATCCCGCGCCCGTTCTGTCATGTGTTGCGGCCATCCTGCGCCCGTTCTGTCATGTGCTGCTGCCATCCTGCGCCCGTTCTGTCATGTGCTGCGGCCATCCTGCGCCCGTTCTGTCATGTGCTGTGGCCATCCTGCGCCCGTTCTGACATGTGCTGCTGCCATCCTGCGCCCGTTCTGTCATGTGCTGCTGCCATCCTGCGCCCGTTCTGTCATGTGCTGCTGCCATCCTGCGCCCGTTCTGTCATGTGCTGCTGCCATCCTGCGCCCGTTCTGTCATGTGCTGCTGCCATCCTGCGCCCGTTCTGTCATGTGCTGCTGCCATCTTGCGCCCGTTCTGTCATGTGCTGCGGCCATCCTGCGCCCGTTCTGTCATGTGCTGCTGCCATCCTGCGCCCGTTCTGTCATGTGCTGCTGCCATCTTGCGCCCGTTCTGTCATGTGCTGCGGCCATCCTGCGCCCGTTCTGTCATGTGCTGCGGCCATCCTGCGCCCGTTCTGTCATGTGCTGCGGCCATCCTGCGCCCCGTTCTGTCATGTGCTGCTCCCATCCAGAAAGGCCGTACTGGGGGCCCACGGCACGTAAAGGGAGGCCGCCATGACGGGGTTACGTGGGACCTGGGGAGCTGGAGCAGTTAGAAGGGATACGGTGGTAAGGGGTTAACTGGGAACTTGAGGGGTGGCTTTAGGGGCATTTTTTGAAAATAAGGGGTGGAACTAGGGGACTGTGGGGAGGGGGCACATAAAAAGGGGCACGCTCCTCACGCAGGCATCCATTTTAGGTGCCTGCGTGACAAGTGAGGAATCTCTGTCACACTTACCAGAATGGATGTTGAAGCGATCCTCCAGCGTCTCCGGACGGCAGCCAGCTCCCAGGGGACAGATTGGCTGAATGCATCCGTTAACAGCCTTCTCCAGGGGACATCGGGAGCACCATCGCAGGCACCGCAGGACGGGCGCCGGCCGCGGAGGACTAGGCCTCCGGCGCGCCTAAGCCCGGACATCATCCCCAGGGCCCGGCGCCGAAATAGGAGCCCCTCTGCGGACCCTCCGGTAAGCAGCGCTGTTCCCTCCACCTCACAGCGCGGCGCCGGGAGGAATCCTCCAGTGCGGCGGGGCCTACAACGGGGGGTGGATCCTTCCTCCCCTCCTTCAGTGTCCGGGCGACGTGGGGCGGCAGGAGCAGGAGCCGGTACGGCGGCCGCCAGCATGCCCGCTGGCACCGCTCAGCGTGGGAGGCAGCGACAGCCGAGGAGACGGGGGTCAGGTGCGGTGGCCCCTCAGCGCCGAGGATTATGCGGGCGGCAGTCGGCTGGCCCTGGCATCAGCGTGCGGCCTTCTGCAGTGCACAGCTCTGGAGTCTTCAACGCAGCAGCGCCCTCTGCTGGTGGTGGCCTGGATATTGCAAGTTCTGCGCCCTCTGCTGGTGTTGGCCGGGATTTTCCTGCAGCTGCGCCCTCTGCTGGTGATGGCCGGGATTTTCCTGGATCTGTGCCCTCTGCTGGTGATGGCCGGAACTTTCCTGGATCTGCGTCCTCTGCTGGTGGTGGCGGAAATTTTCCGGATTCCGGCAGGCGACATTCCGTCGCTTCGGTACGCAGTGCCGGGGACGTATCCGTGGCAAGGAGCCGCACATCTTCCATCGGGCAGCAGGATGCTGGCTCGGCCTTTTCCCTTTCCGCAGCACCAGGGCAGTCGACGGCATCACCGAGTCGCCAGGACACGGATACGGCCGCCAGGAGTCCGGCGGGCAACATCGCGGATCAAGCCGGTCGGGATGCAGGACACCTTCGGCTGGGAGCTGGATCTTCGGCTGCTGGGCTCACAGCACCCAGGCAGCTAGGTGAGAACATTTTCCCTATCTTTAATTTGCCAGGCATAGTTTCCCCTGAAGCTAGGAATACTGACATTACTTCGGGAGTTGCTAGCGGGGGTATGGGTTTAATCCTTAGAGGTTTAGGGGAGCTAGCGGGCTTGTGGGGGTCCGGTCTTAGCAGGGGGTCTTTGCCGTCAGCTGCTTGGTTGGGAAATACGGGGTCGTTTGAGGGGTCTAGACAGTTGTCTGAAGTTACGGGTACATCCAGCAGTGCGGGTCCTGCGGCAGACACGGGGAGCTCATCAAGGGAGAAGGACGGAACAGCACCAGGGCCTGGGTCAGGAATTGATGCACCAGGTGAGGGAGCTTTGCAGGATAAGGAAAAGGAGGATGTACCGCAACTAGACGATGCGGCTAGGGGGGAGGTCTATGTCTGCTTCGAGGGCCCGTTAGGGGCACATTTAAAACAAGAGGTTAGGGAAAAAATCTGGAAAGGGGAGTGCATAGAAATATTTTCTCTTTTACCCCTAGAGAGATTTAATTTGGATAGACCTAGAAGGGAGGACTCTAAAAAAGAAGATGAGGAGAAACGGAGATATAGGCTGATTCCCAGATCATTTTCAAATTGGCTGCAAGCTTTCGCTATTATGGCTAGCGTAATCGGGGAGAAGGCCCCGGAAAATTGCTCGGCATTATTTTGTTACTTAGATGCCATAGGGGAGGCTTACAGGACCTATGGGGGACAGGGTTGGTTACGCTATGACGAACAGTTTCGTCAGCGTAAGGCTTTTAGGCCAAGTATCAGGTGGGATCACAAGGACATAGCGTTATGGATGAGAGTTATGGTCCCGTCCCGTTTAGGTCAGACTAGCCAGCCTTTTCACGGGGGCGCCGGGAGTTCAGGGCAGTCAGGACACTCGGCGGCTTTGCAGAAGGGACTGTGTTTCGCCTTCAATGATGGCATATGCAGATTCGGGAGCAAGTGTAAATATAGGCACGAGTGTTCAACCTGCGGGGGGGTGCATAGCGCTTCAAAATGTTTCAGGGGTAACAGGCAAAAAGTTGGAGATTCAGCTGACAAAAGGGGTGACTCCGGTGCAGTGGGTCGTGATGGAGGCCTTTCTAAGTAGATACCCTGATAGGTCAGCTGCAGTTTTATTGCGCGACGGTTTTAAGGAGGGTTTCAAAATCCCTTATGTTGAGCAGGATGTTAGTTTAAAAAGAAAAAATTTGAAATCGGCGTTACAATTCCCGGAGGTCGTGTCGGAGAAGTTGAATAAGGAAGTTGCTCTGGGAAGAATGGCAGGCCCGTTTGTCGCCCCTCCGATTGCAAATCTGAGGGTGTCACCTCTTGGCGTGGTCCCTAAGAAAGAACCTAATAAATTTAGGTTAATCCATCACCTGTCATTTCCGAAGGGATCTTCGGTTAATGATGGTATTGATCCCGAGTTGAGTTCGGTGTCGTACTTATCATTCGATTCAGCGATGGAGTGGGTTAGAGCATGTGGAAAGGGGGCTAAGCTGGCTAAGACCGACATCGAAGCGGCCTTTCGTTTGTTGCCAGTTCATCCTGACAGTTTGCATTTATTGGGTTGTTTTTGGGATGGCGGCTTCTTTGTTGATCGTTGTCTTCCCATGGGTTGCTCGATTTCATGTGCTTACTTTGAGGCCTTCAGCACGTTCCTAGAATGGGTGGTGAAAGATGTGTCTGGGATACGCTCATGTTCGCACTATCTGGATGACTTTCTGTTTATAGGGCCAGCGGAATCAGCAGATTGTTCGATTTTGTTGCATACAATGGAGAGTGTGACAAAAAACTTCGGGGTGCCTTTGGCGGAGGATAAAACAGTTGGTCCGGTGACAGTGTTGAGCTTCCTAGGCATTGAAATCGACACGGTAGCAATGGAATGTAGGCTACCTGCAGACAAGGTTACCGCGTTGCGCCAAGATGTGGTTAATACGATTGGTTTGAAGAAGATAAATTTGCGCAGTTTGCAATCGTTGTTAGGGAAACTGAACTTTGCATGTAGGATCATGCCGATGGGTCGAGCGTTCTGCCGCCGCCTATCCTTGGCAACAGTAGGGGTAAAGTCCCCTTTGCATTTCATCAGGATAAAGAAAGAGTTTCGGGACGATTTGAAGATGTGGGCGGATTTTTGGACGAGTACAATGGCAGATCTCTGTGGATTCAGCCGGTGGCAGATGCTACCTCCTTGGGCATTTTGGTGCATGTCGTTGAAATGAGTGGCTTTGGTCTTTTCTTTCATGGTAGCTGGTCAGCAGCGGCTTGGCCGGAAGAATGGAAGGAGGAGGGGTTAACAAACAACCGGCTACTGTTGCATTTGTTCCCCAGGGTAGTTGCGTTGGCCCTGTGGGGTGACAAATTGAGGAATTTGAAGATTTCTTTTCATTGTGAGCATGTTGGAACGGTGACGGCGGTAAACTCGTTGTCAGCGGCTACGCCTGCAGTAGTGAAGGTCTTGCAGCACTTGGTTTTCCTGGGTCTTAAGTTTAACTTATGGATTGTATCTGAAGTTAGCTTGTCAGCGCCTGATCCAATAGTTGTTGCTCTTTCTCAATTTCAGTGGCAGCTTTTCCGGGATTTGGCACCACAGGCGGAGAGCGCGGGCCGGGATTGTCCAGTGGAGTTGTGGAACCTGCCGCGAGGGCCGTAACAGAGTTATTTACCAAATCGCTCGCGGATTCATCTTGGTCTCATTATAATCAGGCTTGGAGCTTGTGGGAATCCTGGATGTCAAGTATGGACCAGGATATGGAGGAGGAGTATGGTTTGTTGTTGTTCTTAGGTCATCATTGGGAGGCAGGTTGGTCTATGACACGTTTGAATAAGTTTCTGGCGGGGCTAGCCTTCAACCTTAAATGGAGGGGGGTAAGGATATAACGAAATCCTTCTTGGTTCGGCAAGTTGTTCGGGGTTGGAAGAAAGGCTGGAAGGCTTCGGACGGTCGCCGACCCGTATCTTATGAGGTGCTCTCAGCCATTGAGCGGAAGTTGCAAGAGGTGTGTTTTTCCGAATGGGAAGTGGTTCTGTTCTGTGCAGCCTTTTCTTTGGCCTTCTTTGGGGCATTTCGGTTAGGTGAGTTGGTTAGCCCGTCCGTTAGTAAAAGAGGTATTTTGTTAAGAGAAAACGTGGATGTCGAAGGGAATAAGGTGGTAGTGTTTATTAAGGCTTCCAAAACGGACGTGTATGGGAAAGGGTGCAAAGTGGTGTTGTTCAATGTTGAAGGATCCCCGGTGTGCCCGGTGGCATCCGTGAAGAAGTACATGGCAAAGGGCGGGGTGTTAGACGAGCCATTCTTGGTGCACGAAAATGGGTCTTTCTTGTCCCGTTTTCAGTTTATTTCTGTTTTTAGGAAATGTTTGGCGGCAGCGGGCTTACCTGCAACACAATATAGTGGTCACTCCTTCAGGATCGAGGCAGCGACTGAGGCCGCTAGGTGGGGCCTTGGTGAGGATGTGGTTCGGAGAATTGGGAGGTGGGAATCTTCAAGATTCCAGTCGTATGTTCGCCCAAACCTATTGTGAGTTAGAAGCTGTGTTAAGTTAATTGTTTGTTGCCTTTCTTTCTGTGTTGCAGGGCCTGATCCGATGCTCGTCTGGATCATGGGGCATTCGTATGTTGTATGGGCTGCGTTGCGTGCTGCGGTTCGTCCGGACGGTCGTCAGTTGGGTCTTTCTCGAGAGACAGTGACTTTACGATGGATCGGTAAAGGGGGGATGGTGTGGAAGGAATGGTTACCTGAATTTCATCGTTTTGTTAGACTGGATAGAGTGCCGGAGATCGTGGTGATACATTTAGGGGGGAATGATTTGGCTAAACGGTCTTGTAGGGAGCTGATTAAGGATATCAAATTCGATATCCTGAGGTTCTGGGTCATGTTTCCAAAAGTGTTGTTGGTGTGGTCCGACATCATTCCCCGTAAAAGATGGAGAGGTGCTAGATCACACGAGGGGGTGAACAGGGCCCGGATTAAAATAAACAGGGCCATATCTCGGTTTATGGTGAGGAATGGCGCGTTGGCCGTGAGACATGTGGACTTGGAATCGGGTCAAGGAGCTTACTGGAGAGCTGATGGCGTGCACCTGAACGCGGTGGGTAATGATATGTGGTGTTTGGCTATCCGTAGTGGCATTGAATTAAGCTTGAAGGTGTGGAGGGACATGAATGGCTAAGGTGTCAGGCCATTCGTGTTCGTGGCGGGGGTGGAGGTCCTCGAAGTCGGTGGAAATGGTAAATCGTGGTTCAATGGGGTGGGGATCTTGAGAGGTCCTGGACACCCCATGAGAGAATTTAACAAGGCGCGGTACGGTTATTCCGCGTGAGGTGGATTTATGGACCCCTGGCATGGGGGTGGGTTCGGTGGACCAGGATTGGTTGTTATCTATCCCTGAGCTGGTGCTTTACGGCTGGGGGTAAGACTCATCCTGGGCTGAACATTGTGGAGTTTTTGGGATACTGAGTTTTTTATAACTTTGGGGCTTCGAGGACCGCCCCTCCTATTCTGGGTTGTCATAAAAGTTCTGTTATCTTTTATTTAATAAAATGGCTGCTGTGGCCAATTAAATCCAACATATGTCTCCGTCTGCTGTTTTGAGTACGTTAGAAGTTTATTCTTTAGATTGTTAAGAGATCTGTTTAAGGGGGTTGGGGTAATTTTTTCCAGGTCACGGAACTCACGTATACCCTATGTCAAGAAAGGCCGTACTGGGGGCCCACGGCACGTAAAGGGAGGCCGCCATGACGGGGTTACGTGGGACCTGGGGAGCTGGAGCAGTTAGAAGGGATACGGTGGTAAGGGGTTAACTGGGAACTTGAGGGGTGGCTTTAGGGGCATTTTTTGAAAATAAGGGGTGGAACTAGGGGACTGTGGGGAGGGGGCACATAAAAAGGGGCACGCTCCTCACGCAGGCATCCATTTTAGGTGCCTGCGTGACAAGTGAGGAATCTCCCGCCCACCCTCCCTTTTTTGGTTAGGGTAATGGGGGGGTGAAGTCGGCATATGTGGGCTTTTGGAGTATTGTTTTAAGAGGCGTCTAAATGTATTTATTTTGTTATGTGAATGCTGTCAGGGTATTGTCACGGCAGTTGGCGGGGGTGGAGGTCTTCGAAGTCGGTGGAAATGGTAAATCGTGGTTCAATGGGGTGGGGATCTTGAGAGGTCCTGGACACCCCATGAGAGAATTTAACAAGGCGCGGTACGGTTATTCCGCGTGAGGTGGATTTATGGACCCCTGGCATGGGGGTGGGTTCGGTGGACCAGGATTGGTTGTTATCTATCCCTGAGCTGGTGCTTTACGGCTGGGGGTAAGACTCATCCTGGGCTGAACATTGTGGAGTTTTTGGGATACTGAGTTTTTTATAACTTTGGGGCTTCGAGGACCGCCCCTCCTATTCTGGGTTGTCATAAAAGTTCTGTTATCTTTTATTTAATAAAATGGCTGCTGTGGCCAATTAAATCCAACATATGTCTCCGTCTGCTGTTTTGAGTACGTTAGAAGTTTATTCTTTAGATTGTTAAGAGATCTGTTTAAGGGGGTTGGGGTAATTTTTTCCAGGTCACGGAACTCACGTATACCCTATGTCATGCGCCCGTTCTGTCATGTGCTGCTGCCATCCTGCGCCCGTTCTGTCATGTGCTCCGGCCATCCTGCGCCCGTTCTGTCATGTGCTGCGGCCATCCTGCGCCCGTTCTGTCATGTGCTGCTGCCATCCTGCGCCCGTTCTGTCATGTGCTGCTCCCATCCTGCGCCACCATTGTATTATATGCCCCCCGCTCCAGTGTGTATGCCCCCGAATGCTGCTGCCATATAAAAAAAAAAAAAAATACCATACTCACCTATCGTCCGGCTCCACTGCAGGTATGTCTTCAAGAAAATGGCGCCGGAAAGCGGGGACTGCGCAGGCGCCGATTCCGGCAGCAGGAATCGGCGCCTGCGCAGTCCGCGCTTTCCGGCGCCATTTTCTTGAAGACACACCTGCAGTGGAGCCGGAGTGTGTCTTCAAGAAAATGGCGCTGGAAAGCGCGGACTACGCAGGCGCCGATTCCGGCAGCAGGAATCGGCGCCTGCGCAGTCCGCGCCCTCCGGAGCCGGGAGCAGAGGAGCCGGGAGCCGGAGCCGCAAGCAGCGCTGGAACCGGGAAAGGTGAGTATACTTACCCTCCCTCCTGGCAGTCCCTGACTCTCCGGTGGAGATCGCGGTATGCGTTCAGTGCTTACGCATACCGCGATCTCCCGGGAGCGTCGCTCTGTGAGGCCCAGACTGCGCCGGCGCTTGCGCAGTCTATAGAGGCTTCGGACAGAGTGACGCTCCCAGCGTTATATTATAGATATACAGTATATAATGCCATGGATGAGGCCAGTAAGCTGAGTCGCTGATCCTATACATATATATATATATATATATATATATATATATATATATATACAGTATATAATGCCATGGATGAGGCCAGTAAGCTGAGTCGCTGATCCTATACATATATATATACAGTATATAATGCCATGGATGAGGCCAGTATGCTGAGTCGCTGCTCCTATACATATATATATATATATATACAGTATATAATGCCATGGATGAGGCCAGTATGCTGAGTCGCTGCTCCTATACATACAGTGGGGCAAAAAAGTATTTAGTCAGTCAGCAATAGTGCAAGTTCCACCACTTAAAAAGATGAGAGACGTCTGTAATTTACATCATAGGTAGACCTCAACTATGGGAGACAAACTGAGAAAAAAAAATCCAGAAAATCACATTGTCTGTTTTTTTTTAACATTTTTTTTGCATATTATGGTGGAAAATAAGTATTTGGTCAGAAACAAACAATCAAGATTTCTGGCTCTCACAGACCTGTAACTTCTTCTTTAAGAGTCTCCTCTTTCCTCCACTCATTACCTGTAGTAATGGCACCTGTTTAAACTTGTTATCAGTATAAAAAGACACCTGTGCACACCCTCAAACAGTCTGACTCCAAACTCCACTATGGTGAAGACCAAAGAGCTGTCAAAGGACACCAGAAACAAAATTGTAGCCCTGCACCAGGCTGGGAAGACTGAATCTGCAGTAGCCAACCAGCTTGGAGTGAAGAAATCAACAGTGGGAGCAATAATTAGAAAATGGAAGACATACAAGACCACTGATAATCTCCCTCAATCTGGGGCTCCACGCAAAATCCCACCCCGTGGGGTCAGAATGATCACAAGAACGGTGAGCAAAAATCCCAGAACCACGCGGGGGGACCTAGTGAATGAACTGCAGAGAGCTGGGACCAATGTAACAAGGCCTACCATAAGTAACACACTACGCCACCATGGACTCAGATCCTGCAGTGCCAGACGTGTCCCACTGCTTAAGCCAGTACATGTCCGGGCCCGTCTGAAGTTTGCTAGAGAGCATTTGGATGATCCAGAGGAGTTTTGGGAGAATGTCCTATGGTCTGATGAAACCAAACTGGAACTGTTTGGTAGAAACACAACTTGTCGTGTTTGGAGGAAAAAGAATACTGAGTTGCATCCATCAAACACCATACCTACTGTAAAGCATGGTGGTGGAAACATCATGCTTTGGGGCTGTTTCTCTGCAAAGGGGCCAGGACGACTGATCCGGGTACATGAAAGAATGAATGGGGCCATGTATTGTGAGATTTTGAGTGCAAACCTTCTTCCATCAGCAAGGGCATTGAAGATGAAACGTGGCTGGGTCTTTCAACATGACAATGATCCAAAGCACAACGCCAAGGCAACGAAGGAGTGGCTTCGTAAGAAGCATTTCAAGGTCCTGGAGTGGCCTTGCCAGTCTCCAGATCTCAACCCTATAGAAAACCTTTGGAGGGAGTTGAAAGTCCGTGTTGCCAAGCGAAAAGCCAAAAACATCACTGCTCTAGAGGAGATCTGCATGGAGGAATGGGCCAACATACCAACAACAGTGTGTGGCAACCTTGTGAAGACTTACAGAAAACGTTTGACCTCTGTCATTGCCAACAAAGGATATATTACAAAGTATTGAGATGAAATTTTGTTTCTGACCAAATACTTATTTTCCACCATAATATGCAAATAAAATGTTAAAAAAACAGACAATGCGATTTTCTGGATTTTTTTCTCAGTTTGTCTCCCATAGTTGAGGTCTACCTATGATGTAAATTACAGACGCCTCTCATCTTTTTAAGTGGTGGAACTTGCACTATTGCTGACTGACTAAATACTTTTTTGCCCCACTGTATATATATACACAGTATATAATGCCATGGATGAGGCCAGTATGCTGAGTCGCCGCTCCTATACATATATATATATATATATATATATACAGTATATAATGCCATGGATGAGGCCAGTAAGCTGAGTCGCCGCTCCTATACATATATATATACCTCGACCAATCAGACGCGGGATGTCTACGTACTTTATGACATCATCGTCGCTGGCGGCCTCGACCAATCAGAGACGCGGGATTTCCAGGACAGACAGACAGAAAGACAGACGGAAAAACCCTTAGACAATTATATATATATATAGATATATATATATATATATATATATACACAGTATATAATGCCATGGATGAGGCCAGTATGCTGAGTCGCCGCTCCTATCTATGACGGTGGGAGTGTCACTCTGTCCGAAGCCTTTATAGACTGCGCAAGCGCGACGCACCGCACCAGCGCAGTCTGGACCAGAGTGACGTAGCCGAACTTAATTATCCCCCCCATAATATACCGGCCGTGGGGGCTCCACACACCCGCGTATCCCCCATAATATAGCGGACATGGGGGCTCCACACATCCCTGCATCCCCCCCTAATATACCGGCCATGGAGGCTCCGTGCTCTGCAGCTCCAGTCAGGGTAGCTGCAGAGCCCAGAGGAGCTCCAGGACCTTCCATGATGTCACCACAGGCATGTTACCAGTGACGCGAGTGGGCGGAGTCAGCCCTTGGTGTGCTGGCTGCAAGGGTGCTGTATCTATTAGGGCAGTCCCACACGTCCAGATAATTCCGGTATCGAAAAAAATCGGTACCGGAATTATCCGTGTGCCCTACGTTTCTGTGGTACATCAGTGTGGCACACGTGCCGCACACGTGTGCTGCCCGTGTGCCCACTGGGTACCACACGGAGCGTGCCGGAGACAGCGCTAAAGTTTAGCGCTGTCCCCGGCATCGTGCTGAAGGCCCATTCATATGTTCCCTGCAGCAGCGTTTGCCCCCTATGTCTGCTTAGGTGATGTATGGTAGACAGCCAACCTATAATTAACTGCCCTGCGGTATTTGAAGTAAAGCATAAAGTCAGTTACTTACTCGGTGTTCCGGTCACTGGCTTCGCGCCTCAGTAGGATGTTGCCGTTCTCGGGGCACGACTTTTACTGGTTCTCCTTTGTGCTTGATCTCGTTTCTCACTGTCCACAATATCCTTCGCTTCGTGTCCTTTCTTTAGATGCCGCCGCAAGGTAGTGCAGGCGCGGCTCTGTAACGATCTGTCCTTGTCGCTAAGTCACTGCCAGGTTCCCACGCCTGACAGGGACCCCTCTGAATCTTCCCCGCAACACCCCCTGCCACGGAATGTTGCCTGGACAAAACCATCTGTCTAACTTCCTATCCAACCCCTAGTTTTACCAGTGTGAGGAGTGGCCTAATAAATAAAACCTTTTGCTCCGCCTAGTGGCCGCAGTGTGAAGTGTAATGTGTGCTGGTGATACCTGGTCAGGTGAACTCCTTTAGTGCCATCGGATGTACCATCCCTCCCCTTAGTGGCAGAGCGACACCACTGCAACGACCAGGTCTCTGGGGCGCTGCACTCCCCCCGGTTAAATCCAGTACTCCTGGACTGGGAAGAAGAACAACAATACATGTTAGCAAAAGACATGCAAAATTTTGAAATGCAAGGAACAAATAAATATAACAATGCTTCCCTTTATGGGAGGTGAGGATACTTGAACGTTGCAAACAAAAACAAGGTTAAATATTTTAAATAACACTCTGACGATAAATAACTTCTGGTATCCTGCCGGGTATTCTACTAAGTGCAAATTCTGAACAATAATTTAACTTCTCCTTTAAGGGCGTATAGACTGAACCCACTAAAGGCCTACTATAAAATACTATAATGCAAACTTAACTTTTTCTTTATTTTTCTGACTACACAAATGCAGGACCGCCTAGCTCCTTGTCTGGGCCTACTGCCATTGTTTTTCTATCTATGGTTCTTAGGAGGACTCTCTAACCCCTATGGGTTTACTGTGTCGAAATTCGGCTTCCAACTTTTCCTGTCCTCAATCTCTAGTAACATTATTGACATTTCCTAAGTCTCAACATTATTACAATTTAACTTTTTAAAAGGCAACATTATACTTGAGTGCAACATGTGAACATTCCCTTTAAGAGGGAACCAAGTCTCTTTGAGGTAGTGCAGATTCTCTCTATCTGCAAGTCCATTAGAAAGCAAGAACTTCTGCGCTGTATTCAAAAACAGTCTCTTCACAAAGTCTTCTTTCTGTGTAAAACCAGTAGAGGGCACCTTTAAGAAGGTGTGAACTATTTACAAAGCAGTTTGTGAATCATTCACTGTCCATGATTGGGCAGTCTGTTAAACAGTGATGAACTTGTGCAAAATAAAACAATAGGGATCCCGGGTAAACAAGGGGACCCCTGAGAGGTTTAACCCTAGACGGGTGCTAGCAGCAAAACAGCAGGAAGACAAACGATTAACTATTTACAGTTTCAGGTCTCTGAGGTTTATTTTGACTCTGGCAGTTGCAGCTCCACCAGCAGCAGTGGGCGGGGCCATCCGCCCGGATACCTGCGGCTACCAGGTGTGGCTCCAGGGGCCCCTTCGGTCCAGGCCGGAGTCTGGGTGGCTACAGTTCTGGAGCCCAAGTCGCCCGGGGTACTAGCCATCACTGAGGCCAACCCTTCGGCCACCACGGTGGTAGCAATGGTGCAGGTTGTGGTCTTGACAATGGTGCACGTCGGAGTAACCACCGTAATCTCAGTAGTAATGGTAGACCGGTCACAAGGGGACGCCTTTGCTACGGGGAATGGCTGTGCTGAAGCCTTGGCCTGGTGCGCTACCGGATCTTTCCTCTTGTGCACATCCAACGCGAACCAGCCCTTTTCCCCAAAATGTCTGGTATATGTGACAATGTCCCCCGGGTAGAGATCCCGATCCGGATGTCCCTCCAGGAGGTGCGACTCCACATCCCTGCGGTTAACGAACACCTCTGCATATAGCCCCGGTTCTTTAATGAAGCCCCAGCCTCCACAAAGTCGAAAGGCTACCACTTGGCCCTACTTCCGTGGGCCAGGGTTCGTGCTGCGGTCCTTGCGGGCCTTGGCCTTGACCACCCGATCTTTCCGGTCGTAGGCCTGACGCTGGGCCTGATATTCGGCTTCCTTCCCCTCCCACTGCCGAGCAAGTTGGGCCTGGTACCTCTCCCAGCTGAGGACCTCCACTCTCTCTCCCTCCTGCTTTTCAGCCCCGGGGAACCCCATGAAGTCTGACCCGGGGTGCACCCAGCGATATACGGTCCATTCGGTGTGGACCTCACCCGGCAGGGTAGAGGGTTCCATCGGGACCTCGAGCAACAGCCCCATACCCGTGACTTGGTCCCAGGGGTCAAAGCGCTGAAGGCGGTGAGTGCAGTAGGGAGGCGGCGCTGCGACCGGGCCCACCAACAGGTCCTCAGTCACCGGGGAATGATCAGTGTCCTTACCTGCCACCACGGTGACCTCGGGATCGGGCGACTCTGTCGATGACGGGCTCGGCGATGGGATCAGCAGGGGCTCCGGTTGCGGCACAAGGAGCGACATCAGCGGCGATGGATCCTTCGCAGGCGCCACCGGATGCGAGGACTTGGTCTCTACCTGCAGCTGCAGGAGCTGATCGATCAGCTCCTCCATTCCAAGCTGCAGGGACTCGGTATCAGCAGCGTAGGTTTTGCCACGATGCCCTTCCGGGTAACTGGGGGAGTCTCCGACTTCGACTCCACACTCCGGCTCCGGGTGGCTTGTCATGGCGTCCTCCACATGGCTGCTGTCCTCTTTGTCCTTTTCCCGCTCTCTCCTTTGTGGGCGGTTTCGTTTCTTTGGTCCCCGCCTTCCATTAAGGATCAGGAGGCGGATCTCGGCTGACGGACACGTCCTCAAGGTACAGAAATATTTAGACTGGGCGGCCATTGCTTTTCGTGCTTCTCAGTTCTTTCACGCCCACAACTCCACGCCCTTCTTCTTCTCTTGCGCTCCTCGTGGCGCTATAATGGCGGCAATTTTGGCGGGAATCCTTGCGGTGATCAGCAATGCACAGTATTTGCAATAAATCACAGTTCAAGCACAATTCTAACACAGTTCCAAGGCACACATGACCCAATTCTTCAGGCTTAAGTACGATCCTGTTCGTGACGCCAAGATAGAGCGCCCCCAGACGCAGGGCCGCGGGTTACTCGGTACCGGTCCTCTCTGTCTCAGTTCTGAGATTGTCACGGTGGCTGGACCCGGTCTGTGACCCTGCTAAGGGGCGCCCAATGAAAGGGTGATGGAGGTTGTTAGGAGTTTGTGACGCCACCTGTGGTATTCGGTCAGGTTGACCGACGCTGCTTGGGGTCCGCTGGGGTGATGTGATGGCAGCTAGATGGTATACCTTCCCACAGGTGAAGGATGTCCCCAGGGCTTCCCGATAGTGTAGGTGACGATGGTGTGAGGCGCAGTTATTAACGAGGACACAGGGTAGCAGTCTCTTTACCTTTTACTGAAGGCTTCGGGATCCTCAATCCAGAGCACTGTCAACTGGGCTGTCTGAGACCGGCCGGTCCGAAGGCACATCCAGAGTTCCCTTTGCAGGAGGAAATCGTTGCCTACCACTAGCTCCTGTATATTGTAGTTCTTCCCTCCTGAGCATTCGGGATAGTCCTCACAACTTCTGTTCTTGCTCTTTCTAGTTCTTTCTTTCCGTCCCCCAAGTGTGTTATGGCTAGGACGCACCCGTTTGATGGGGAGGCTCGGAGCTATTCTGGGACCCTAGAGACGCCCCTCTCCACGCTTGCCCCCTATGTCTGCTTAGGTGATGTATGGTAGACAGCCAACCTATAATTAACTACCCTGCAGTATTTGAAGTAAGGCATAAAGTCAGTTACTTCCTCGGTGTTCCGGTCACCGGCTTCACGCCGGTAGGATGTTGCCGTTCTCCGAGCACGACTTCTACTGGTTCTCCTTTGTGCTTGATCTAATTTCTCACTGTCCACAATATCCTTCGCTTCGTGTCCTTTCTTTAGATGCCGCCGCAAGGTAGTGCAGGCGCGTCTCTGTAACGATCTGTTCTTGTCGCTAAGTCACTGCCAGGTTCC
Source organism: Ranitomeya imitator (assembly GCF_032444005.1). Taxonomy (NCBI): domain Eukaryota; kingdom Metazoa; phylum Chordata; class Amphibia; order Anura; family Dendrobatidae; genus Ranitomeya; species Ranitomeya imitator. The sequence continues at coordinate 75,852 of NW_027193317.1, read as the reverse complement.
CACGCCTGACAGGTACCCCTCTGAATCTTCCTCGCAACACCCCCTGCCACGGATGTTGCCTGGACAAAACCCAGTCAGCTTCTGTCTAACTTCCTATCCAACCCCTAGTTTTACCAGTGTGAGGAGTGGCCTAATAAATAAAACCTTTTGCTCCCCCTAGTGGCCGGAGTGTGAAGTGTAATGTGTGCTGGTGATACCTGGTCAGGTGAACTCCTTTAGTGCCATCGGACGTACCATCACTCCCCTGAGTGGCAGAGCGACACCACTGAAACGACCAGGTCTCTGGGGCGCTGCAGATACTTTTCTGGAAAAGTATAATGTTACAGGGTATATACACTAGATTCCTTGATAGGGCGTTGATCCAGGGAACTAGTCTGATTGCTGTTATGTGGAGTCGGGAAGGAATTTTTTTCACCAATGTGGAGCTTACTCTTTGCCACATGGGTTTTTTTTGGCTTCCTCTGCATCAACATGTTAGGGCATGTTAGGTTAGGCTATGGGTTGAACTAGATGGACTTAAAGTCTTCCTTCAACCTTAATAACTGTGTTACAATAGTTTCTGTCTTTCGAAGCCGCTGAGATGACTTAAATGTCTCTCATCTCCTCCATCCGCTGGAGCCTAGATGGTTAACATGCGCAACTTTCCTCCCTCCCTGGAAATTTAAGACAATCAACCCTATTTAGACGTACAATTTCAACTTGGAAAGCGGTTAGGAAAAACTATAGTCTCTCTTTCAGAATATCTAAATATTTACCTCTGTGGGCAAACCCTGAATTCTCCCAGGGTATGGAAAATAAACTATACACCGCCTGGGGCCAAAAGATTATCAATGTCTCATCTCCTCCATCCGCTGGAGCCCCGAAGTACTTGAGAAATATCATCTCCCCCCTCCCACGCCCTTCAATATGAGCAAATCAAGCGCTCAGTTATGTCTAATCTGCAGAACAGGCTCGGACTGGCCCACCGGAGAACCGGAGGATTCTCCGGTGGGCCCAGCCGCCCAGGCACTGGCACAGGGCCCCCACTGCTCCAGGTCCCCCCCGCGCTCGCCTATGCACATATTCATGACCTTAATGAGCGGTATCACATGACCGCTCACGCAGGAAGAAGGTGCTGCGCCGGGAGTCGGGACAGAGCTAGAGGGATGTCGGCGCGGCCACGCAGTGTGTGGGACAGGTGACGGTCAGGTGAGTATGAGGGACGGGGGGATGGGGGGATGAATGAGGACATAAGCCGGCGCGCCATGCAAGATGGGAACAGGAGCGGGGGGGGGAGAGAAGCCATGCATACAGGAGAGGGGAATATGAGCCATGCATACAGGAGGGGGGAATATGAGCCATGCATTCAGGGGGGGGAATATGAGCCGCCATGCATACAGGAGGGGGGGTCATTATACAGTATTGAGCATCATGTGGGATCATTATACAGTATGGAGAACTGTGTGTGGCCATTATACAGTATTGAGCATCATGTGTGGCCATTATACAGTATGGAGCATCATGTGTGGCCAATGGACATTATACAGTATGAAGCATCATGTGTGGCCATTATACAGTATGGAGCATCATTTGTGGCCATTATGCAGTATTGAGCATCATGTGGGATCATTATACAGTATGGAGCACTATGTGTGGCCATTATACAGTATGGAGCGCTATGTGTGGCCATTATACAGTATGGAGCACTGTGTAACCGTTATACAGTATGGAGCATCATGTGTGGCCGTTATACAATATTGAGCATCATTTGTGGCCATTATACAGTATTGAGCATCATGTGGGATCATTATACAGTATGGAGCACTGTGTGGCCATTATACAGGTCCTTCTCAAAAAATTAGCATATAGTGTTAAATTTCATTATTTACCATAATGTAATGATTACAATTAAACTTTCATATATTATAGATTCATTATCCACCAACTGAAATTTGTCAGGTCTTTTATTGTTTTAATACTGATGATTTTGGTATACAACTCCTGATAACCCAAAAAACCTGTCTCAATAAATTAGCATATCAAGAAAAGGTTCTCTAAACGACCTATTACCCTAATCTTCTGAATCAACTAATTAACTCTAAACACATGCAAAAGATACCTGAGGCTTTTATAAACTCCCTGCCTGGTTCATTACTCAAAACCCCCATCATGGGTAAGACTAGCGACCTGACAGATGTCAAGAAGGCCATCATTGACACCCTCAAGCAAGAGGGTAAGACCCAGAAAGAAATTTCTCAACAAATAGGCTGTTCCCAGAGTGCTGTATCAAGGCACCTCAATGGTAAGTCTGTTGGAAGGAAACAATGTGGCAGAAAACGCTGTACAACGAGAAGAGGAGACCGGACCCTGAGGAAGATTGTGGAGAAGGACCGATTCCAGACCTTGGGGAACCTGAGGAAGCAGTGGACTGAGTCTGGTGTGGAAACATCCAGAGCCACCGTGCACAGGCGTGTGCAGGAAATGGGCTACAGGTGCCGCATTCCCCAGGTAAAGCCACTTTTGAACCATAAACAGCGGCAGAAGCGCCTGGCCTGGGCTACAGAGAAGCAGCACTGGACTGTTGCTAAGTGGTCCCAAGTACTTTTTTCTGATGAAAGCAAATTTTGCATGTCATTCGGAAATCAAGGTGCCAGAGTCTGGAGGAAGACTGGGGAGAAGGAAATGCCAAAATGCCTGAAGTCCAGTGTCAAGTACCCACAGTCAGTGATGGTGTGGGGTGCCATGTCAGCTGCTGGTGTTGGTCCACTGTGTTTCATCAAGGACAGGGTCAATGCTTTATGGAGATGAAGATTTCATTTTTTCAGCACGACCTGGCACCTGCTCACAGTGCCAAAACCACTGGTAAATGGTTTACTGACCATGGTATTACTGTGCTCAATTGGCCTGCCAACTCTCCTGACCTGAACCCCATAGAGAATCTGTGGGATATTGTGAAGAGAAAGTTGAGAGACGCAAGACCCAACACTCTGGATGAGCTTAAGGCCGCTATTGAAGCATCCTGGGCCTCCATAACATCTCAGCAGTGTCACAGGCTGATTGCCTCCATGCCACGCCGCATTGAAGCAGTCATTTCTGCCAAAGGATTCCCGACCAAGTATTGAGTGCATAACTGAACATTATTATTTGATGTTTTTTTTGTTTGTTATTAAAAAACACTTTTATTTGATTGGATGGGTGAAATATGCTAATTTATTGAGACAGGTTTTTTGGGTTATCAGGAGTTGTATGCCAAAATCATCAGTATTAAAACAATAAAAGACCTGACAAATTTCAGTTGGTGGATAATGAATCTATAATATATGAAAGTTTAATTGTAATCATTACATTATGGTAAATAATGAAATTTAACACTATATGCTAATTTTTTGAGAAGGACCTGCACATTATGGAGCATCATGTGTGGCCATTATACACTATGGAGCATCATGTGTGGCCATTATACAGTATTGAGCATCATGTGGGATCATTATACAGTATGGAGCACTGTGTGGCCATTATACATTATGGAGCATCATGTGTGGCCATTATACATTATGGAGCATCATGTGTGGCCATTATACAGTATTGAGCATCATGTGGGATCATTATACAGTATGGAGCACTGTGTGGCCATTATACATTATGGAGCATCATGTGTGGCCATTATACACTATGGAGCATCATGTGTGGCCATTATACAGTATTGAGCATCATGTGGGATCATTATACAGTATGGAGCACTGTGTGGCCATTATACATTATGGAGCATCATGTGTGGCCATTATACATTATGGAGCATCATGTGTGGCCATTATACAGTACTGAGCATCATGTGTGGCCATTATACAGTATGGAGAACTGTGTGTGGCCATTATACACTATGGAGCATCATGTGTGGCCATTATACAGTATTGAGCATCATGTGGGATCATTATACAGTATGGAGCACTGTGTGGCCATTATACATTATGGAGCATCATGTGTGGCCATTATACACTATGGAGCATCATGTGTGGCCATTATACAGTATTGAGCATCATGCGTGGCCATTATACAGTATGGAGAACTGTGTGTGGCCATTATACAGTATGGAGCATCATGTGTGGTGACCGTTATACAGTATTGAGCATCATGTGTGGCTATTATGTGTGGCCATATTTTTTTTTGTTTATAATTATTGTATATAAAACAGTGTGATCAGCAGTGCTAAATGGCTGTGGTTGGGACGTGGATATGGGTGTGACTAGTTGTGAAATGGGTGTGGTCAGAGGTGTGGCCTAAAATTTGCCGCGGCACACTATACGCGCCGCAAACTTTATACCTCCTTCCCTTCTTCAAAAGTTGGGATGAATGGTACCACATTTGCCAGATCACGGCAAGTGCCACAAATCCCATGGGTAATGAATGAGGCCGAATGCAGTGTTGCTGTAAGTGATCCGTTACACGGCAGATGCAGAAAAACTGCCCGATCTGCTGCAAAAGGCGACTTTCACATCAGCGATTCTTGCCAAAGTCACTGCCGATAGTGTCATACTCACCAAAGGGGGAGGCAGCACTAAAAGTGCCTAGGGCAGCAGAAACTCTAAATACGGCCCTGGGGGGCTACATTATATTCTGTGGGGGGACTGCATTATACTCAGGGTACTACATTATATTATGGGGGCTACATCATACTATATGAAGGGGCTACAGTATACTCTATGGGGGGGCTGCATTATATTCTATGGTGGGGACTGTGTCATACCTGAGGGGGTTGCATTATATTTTGTGGGGTGCTGCATTATATTCTATGAGAGGGGACCGCATTATATTTTATGAGGGGGCTACATTATATTCTGTGAGGGGGCTACCCCAACCCTTGCTACATTATTAAGACGTGAACTACCTTATATTATACCCTGATATTAGCGCTTTTTACCGCACAATTGGTGGTCTTGTATCTACAGTTAGGGCCAGAAATATTTGGACAGTGACACAAGTTTTGTTATTTTAGCTGTTTACAAAAACATGTTCAGAAATACAATTATATATATAATATGGGCTGAAAGTGCACACTCCCAGCTGCAATATGATAGTTTCCACATCCAAATCGGAGAAAGGGTTTAGGAATCATAGCTCTGTAATGCATAGCGTCCTCTTTTTCAAGGGACCAAAAGTAATTGGACAATGGACTCTAAGGGCTGCAATTAACTCTGAAGGCATCTCCCTCGTTAACCTGTAATCAATGAAGTAGTTAAAAGGTCAGGGGTGGATTCCAGGTGTGTGGTTTTGCATTTGGAAGCTGTTGCTGTGAGCAGACAACATGCGGTCAAAGGAACTCTCAATTGAGGTGAAGCAGAACATCCTGAGGCTGAAAACAAAGAAAAAATCCATCAGAGAGATAGCAGACATGCTTGGAGTAGCAAAATCAACAGTTGGGTACATTCTGAGAAAAAAGGAATTGACTGGTGAGCTTGGGAACTCAAAAAGACCTGGGCGTTCACGGATGACAACAGTGGTGGATGATCGCCGCATACTTAATTTGGAGAAGAAGAACCCGTTCACAACATCAACTGAAGTCCAGAACACTCTCAGTGAAGTAGGTGTATCTGTCTCTAAGTCAACAGTAAAGAGAAGACTCCATGACAGTAAATACAAAGGGTTCACATCTAGATGCAAACCATTCATCAATACCAAAAATAGACAGGCCAGAGTTAAACTTGCAGAAAAACACCTCAGGAAGCCAGCTCAGTTCTGGAAAAGTATTCTATGGACAGATGAGACAAAGATCAACCTGTACCAGAATGATGGGAAGAAAAAAGTTTGGAGAAGAAAGGGAACGGCACATGATCCAAGGCACACCACATCCTCTGTAAAACATGGTGGAGGCAACGTGATGGCATGGGCATGCATGGCTTTCAATGGCACTGGGTCACTTGTGTTTATTGATGACATAAGAGCAGACAAGAGTAGCCGGATGAATTCTGAAGTGTACCGGGATATACTTTCAGCCCAGATTCAGCCAAATGCTGCAAAGTTGATTGGACGGCGCTTCATAGTACAGATGGACAATGACCCCAAGCATACAGCCAAAGCTACCCAGGAGTTCATGAGTGCCAAAAAGTGGAAGATTCTGCAATGGCCAAGTCAATCTCCAGATCTAAACCCAATTGAGCATGCATTTCACTTGCTCAAATCCAGACTTAAGACGGAAAGACCCACAAACAAGCAAGACCTGAAGGCTGCGGCTGTAAAGGCCTGGCAAAGCATTAAGAAGGAAGAAACCCAGCGTTTGGTGATGTCCATGGGTTCCAGACTTAAGGCAGTGATTGCCTCCAAAGGATTTGCAACAAAATATTGAAAATAAAAATATTTTGTTTGGGTTATGTTTATTTGTCCAATTACTTTTGACCTCCTAAAATGGGGAGTGTTTGTAAAGAAATGTGTACAATTCCTACATTTTCTATCAGATATTTTTGTTCAACCCTTCAAATTAAACGTTACAATCTGCACTTGAATTCTGTTGTAGAGGTTTCATTTCAAATCCAATGTGGTGGCATGCAGAGCCCAACTCGCGAAAATTGTGTCACTGTCCAAATATTTCTGGCCCTAACTGTATTTCTATGTAGCTACATAGTGGGCCCCAAGAATGATTTTCTCTGGTGGGCCCAAGGTGCTCCAGTCTGACGCTGCTGCAGGATGTTACATTCGAGTCGAGCCATAACATGCTAGATGATTTGCTGCAATACTCTCCCGGAAACCCCTCTTTATCCGTAATTTACTCCATTATGAAACCTCACCTATTGGACCCTCATCCAGATACTTTTTTTTTTAAGTATTGGAGACAACAATTGGAGAATACCGAAACTCCCTCCTTAATTAGAAAGGGCTGGTCTCTTTTCCGGGAAAATATAATAAATGAAAATTGGAGGGAAACTCAATTTAAAATGATGCATGGAGCAATCTCTGCTTTTAATATTCATAAACCAGATATAAGACCTAACAGACTTACAGCCTGCCCTAGATGTCAGCAACCTAGCTCTGATTTATTACATGGCCTATGGTCCTGCGGTTACATAGTCCCGTTTTGGGGCCTAGTTTCTGGATTACCAGCCTTTGGAGTAATGTGACAATGGCGATCTTACATTATTGGGAGAATATGAGTGGCGAGAGTTGCGGAGGGAGGGGTCCCCCAATACTAATACATACTATACTTATCATCGTCTACCCCTCAGTTGTCAGATTTAATAGCTCGACTGCATCATTACATGGCGGTGGAGCAAGGGGACGCACTCACAAATAAGGAGGTACAAGCGGGCAAATTTCTTAAAAAATGGAGACAGTTTCTTGGAAAACGTGCGGGGCCGATGCAAGGCGGAAGATGATAACTCCCTTCTCTTCCACTAGATGGTTCCTTTTGCAAAAATTGAAGAATAACCTGGGTCCACTACTAGGGTTGAGCGAAACGGATCGTTCATTTTCAAAAGTCGCCGACTTTTGGCACAGTCGGGTTTCATGAAACCCGACCCGATCCCTGTGTGGGGTCGGCCATGTGGTACGCGACTTTCGCGCCAAAGTCGCGTTTCAATGACGCGAAAAGCGCCATTTCTCAGCCAATGAAGGTGGACGCAGAGTGTGGGCAGCGTGATGACGTAGGTCCTGGTCCCCACCATCTTACAGAAGGGCATTGCAGTGATTGGCTTGCTGTCTGCGGCGTCACAGAGGCTATAAAGGGGCGTTCCCGCCGACCGCCATCTTACTGCTGCTGATCTGAGCATAGGGACAGGTTGCTGCCGCTTCGTCAGAAGCAGGGATAGCGTTAGGCAGGGTCCATTAACCCCCAAACCGCCTGTGCTGTAGCGATTTCCACTGTCCAACACCACCTTTGTTTGCAGGGACAGTGGAAGCTACATTTTTTTTCCTCAGCGCTGTAGCTCATTGGGCTGCCTAGAAGGCTCCCTGATAGCTGCATTGCTGTGTGTACGCCGCTGTGCAAACCAACTGCTTTTTTCAAAGCACAAATCCTGTTGTTCCTTCCTTTCTGCACAGCTATCTTTTTTGTTTGTCCACACTTTTGATTTAATTTGTGCAGCAGTCCACTCCTTATTGCTGCCTGCCATACCTGGCTGAGATTACTGCAGGGAGATAGTAATTGTAGGACAGTCCCTTTTTTTTTTTTTTTTTTTTTTTAATTCTCCCTGAAAAAAAAAAATAGTGGGAGATTAATCTTGGCATTTGTGCTTGAGTGCCAGTCGTGTGTGCCATCTCTCCCCAATTGTGGGGCACAGAAAGCCTAGTGTCTATAATCCTTTTTTTTTTTTTTTTTCAATTCTCCCTAAAAAAAAAAGTAGTGGGAGATTAAGATTGGCATTTCTGCTAGAGTGCCAGTCCTGTGTGTGCCATCTCTCTCCAATTTTGGGGCACAGAAAGCCTAGTTTTTTTTTTATTTTTTTTATTTTGGTTTTTAAATTCTCCCTGAAAAATAAATAAATAGTGGGAGATTAATATTGCCCTTTGTGCTTCTGTGCCAGTCGTGTGTGCCATCTCTCTCAAATTGCGGGCCACAGAAAGCCTAGTGTCTGTTTTTTTGTGGGTTTTAAATTCTCCCTGAAAAAAAAAAAATAGTGGGAGATTAATATTGGCCTTTGTGCTTCTGTGCCAGTCATAGTAACATAGTAACATAGTTAGTAAGGCCGAAAAAAGACATTTGTCCATCCAGTTCAGCCTATATTCCATCATAATAAATCCCCAGATCTACGTCCTTCTACAGAACCTAATAATTGTATGATACAATATTGTTCTGCTCCAGGAACACATCCAGGCCTCTCTTGAACCCCCCGACTGAGTTCGCCATCACCACCTCCTCAGGCAGCAATTCCAGATTCTCACTGCCCTAACAGTAAAGAATTCTCTTCTATGTTGGTGGAAAAACCTTCTCTCCTCCAGATGCAAAGAATGCCCCCTTGTGCCTGTCACCTTCCTTGGTATAAACAGATCCTCAGCGAGATATTTGTATTGTCCCCTTATATACTTATACATGGTTATTAGATCGCCCCTCAGTCGTCTTTTTTCTAGACTAAATAATCCTAATTTCGCTATCTATCTGGGTATTGTAGTTCTCCCATCCCCTTTATTAATTTTGTTGCCCTCCTTTGTACTCTCTCTAGTTCCATTATATCCTTCCTGAGCACCGGTGCCCAAAACTGGACACAGTACTCCATGTGCGGTCTAACTAGGGATTTGTACAGAGGCAGTATAATGCTCTCATCATGTGTATCCAGACCTCTTTTAATGCACCCCATGATCCTGTTTGCCTTGGCAGCTGCTGCCTGGCACTGGCTGCTCCAGGTAAGTTTATCATTAACTAGGATCCCCAAGTCCTTCTCCCTGTCAGATTTACCCAGTGGTTTCCCGTTCAGTGTGTAATGGTGATATTGATTCCTTCTTCCCATGTGTATAACCTTACATTTATCATTGTTAAACCTCATCTGCCACCTTTCAGCCCAAGTTTCCAACTTATCCAGATCCATCTGTAGCAGAATACTATCTTCTCTTGTATTAACTGCTTTACATAGTTTTGTATCATCTGCAAATATCGATATTTTACTGTGTAAACCTTCTACCAGATCATTAATGAATATGTTGAAGAGAACAGGTCCCAATACTGACCCCTGCGGTACCCCACTGGTCACAGCGACCCAGTTAGAGACTATAACATTTATTACCACCCTCTGCTTTCTATCACTAAGCCAGTTACTAACCCATTTACACACATTTTCCCCCAGACCAAGCATTCTCATTTTGTGTACCAACCTCTTGTGCGGCACGGTATCAAACGCTTTGGAAAAATCGAGATATACCACGTCCAATGACTCACCGTGGTCCAGTCTATAGCTTACCTCTTCATAAAAGCTGATTAGATTGGTTTGACAGGAGCGATTTCTCATAAACCCATGCTGATATGGAGTTAAACAGTTATTCTCATTGAGATAATCCAGAATAACATCCCTCAGAAACCCTTCAAATATTTTACCAACAATATAGGTTAGACTTACTGGCCTATAATTTCCAGGTTCACTTTTAGAGCCCTTTTTGAATATTGGCACCACATTTGCTATGCGCCAGTCCTGCGGAACAGACCCTGTCGCTATAGAGTCACTAAAAATAAGAAATAATGGTTTATCTATTACATTACTTAGTTCTCTTAGTACTCGTGGGTGTATGCCATCCGGACCCGGAGATTTATCTATTTTAATCTTATTTAGCCGGTTTCGCACCTCTTCTTGGGTTAGATTGGTGACCCTTAATATAGGGTTTTCATTGTTTCTTGGGATTTCACCTAGCATTTCATTTTCCACCGTGAATACCGTGGAGAAGAAGGTGTTTAATATGTTAGCTTTTTCCTCGTCATCTACAACCATTCTTTCCTCACTATTTTTTAAGGGGCCTACATTTTCAGTTTTTATTCTTTTACTATTGATATAGTTGAAGAACAGTTTGGGATTAGTTTTACTCTCCTTAGCAATGTGCTTCTCTGTTTCCTTTTTGGCAGCTTTAATTAGTTTTTTAGATAAAGTATTTTTCTCCCTATAGTTTTTTAGAGCTTCAATGGTGCCATCCTGCTTTAGTAGTGCAAATGCTTTCTTTTTACTGTTAATTGCCTGTCTTACTTCTTTGTTTAGCCACATTGGGTTTTTCCTATTTCTAGTCCTTTTATTCCCACAAGGTATAAACCGCTTACACTGCCTATTTAGGATGTTCTTAAACATTTCCCATTTATTATCTGTATTCTTATTTCTGAGGATATTGTCCCAGTCTACCAGATTAAGGGCATCTCTAAGCTGGTCAAACTTTGCCTTCCTAAAGTTCAGTGTTTTTGTGACTCCCTGACAAGTCCCCCTAGTGAAAGACAGGTGAAACTGTACAATATTGTGGTCGCTATTTCCTAGATGCCCAACCACCTGCAGATTTGTTATTCTGTCAGGTCTATTAGATAGTATTAGGTCTAAAAGTGCTGCTCCTCTGGTTGGATTCTGCACCAATTGTGAAAGATAATTTTTCTTGGTTATTAGCAGAAACCTGTTGCCTTTATGGGTTTCACAGGTTTCTGTTTCCCAGTTAATATCCGGGTAGTTAAAGTCCCCCATAACCAGGACCTCATTATGGGTTGCAGCTTCATCTATCTGCTTTAGAAGTAGTCTTTCCATGGTTTCTGTTATATTTGGGGGTTTGTAACAGACCCCAATGAGAATTTTGTTACCATTTTTCCCTCCATGAATTTCGACCCATATGGACTCGACATCCTCATTTCCTTCGCTAATATCCTCCCTTAAAGTGGACTTTAGACAAGACTTTACATAGAGACAAACCCTTTTTTTTTTTTTTTTTTTTTTAATTCTCCCTGAAAAAATAAATAAATAGTGGGAGATTAACCCCTTCATGACCGGGGGATTTTTCGTTTTTCCGTGTTCGTTTTTCGCTCCCCTCCTTCCCAGAGCCATAACTTTTTTATTTTTCCATCAATTTGGCCATGTGAGGGCTTATTTTTTGCGGGACGAGTTGTACTTTTGAAGGACATCATTGGTTTTAGCATGTCGTGTACTAGAAAACGGGAAAAAAATTCCAAGTGCGGTGAAATTGCAAAAAAAGTGCAATCCCACATTGGTTTTTTGTTTGGCTTTTTTGCTAGGTTCACTAAATGCTAAAAATGACCTGCCATTATGATTCTCCAGGTCATTACGAGTTCATAGACACCAAACATGACTAGGTCATTTTTTATCTAAGTGGTGAAAAAAAATTCCAAACTTTGCTAAAAAAAAAAAAAAAAAATTGCGCCATTTTCCGATACTCGTAGCGTCTCCATTTTTCGTGATCTGGGGTCGGTTGAGGGCTTATTTTTTGCGTGCCGAGATGACGTTTTTAATGATAGCATTTCGGTGCAGATACGTTCTTTTGATCGCCCGTTATTGCATTTTAATGCAATGTCGCGGCGACCAAAAAAACGTAATTCTGGCGTTTCGAATTTTTTTCCCACTACGCTGTTTAGTGATCAGGTTAATACTTTTTTTTAATTGATAGATCGGGCGATTCTGAGCGCGGCGATACCAAATATGCGTAGATTTGATATTTTTTTATTGATTTATTTTGATTGGGGCGAAAGGGGGGTGATTTAAACTTTTATGTTTTTTTTATTTTTTTCACATTTTTTTTAACTTTTTTTTTTAACTTTTGCCATGCTTCAATAGCCTCCATGGGAGGCTAAAAGCAGGCACAACGCGATCGGCTCTGCTACATAGCAGCGATCTGCTGATCGCTGCTATGTAGCAGAATTGCACGTGTGCTGTGAGCGCCGACCACAGGGTGGCGCTCACAGCGACGGGCAATCAGTAACCATAGAGGTCTCAAGGACCTCTATGGCTACCATTCACAAGCATCGCCGACCCCCGATCATGTGATGGGGGTCGGCGATGACGTCATTTCCGGCCGCCCGGCCGGAAGCGGTAGTTAAATGCCGCTGTCTGCGTTTGACAGCGGCATTTAACTAGTTAATAGGTGCGGGCAGATCGCGATTCTGCCCGCGCCTATTACGGGCACATGTCAGCTGTTCAAAACAGCTGACATGTCCCGACTTTGGTGCGGGCTCACCGCGGAGCCCTGCATCAAAGCAGGGGAGCCGGCATCGGACGGTATAGTACGTCCGATGCCGGAAAGGGGTTAATATTGGCCTTTGTGCTTCTGTGCCAGTCCTGTGTGTGCCATCTCTCTCAAATTGTGGGCCACAGAAAGCCTAGTGTCTGTTTTTTTTTTTTTTTTTTGGTTTTTAAATCCTCCCTGAAAAAGAATAAACAGTGGGAGATTAATATTGGTCTTTGTGCTTCTGTGCCAGTCGTGTGTGCCATCTCTCTCAAATTGTGGGCCACAGAAAGCCTAGTGTCTGTTTTTTGTTTTTTTTTTGTTTTTTAAATTCTCCCTGAAAAAAAAAATAAACAGTGGGAGATTAATATTGGCCTTTGTGCTTCTGTGCCAGTCGTGTGTGCCATCTCTCTCAAATTGTGGGCCACAGAAAGCCTAGTGTCTGTATTTTTTTTTTCTTTTTTTTTTTAAATTCTCCCTGAAAAAAAAATAAATAGTAGATAAATAGTGGAAGATTAATATTGGCCTTTGTGCTTCTGTGCCAGTCCTGTGTGTGCCATCTCTCTCAAATTGTGGGCCACAGAAAGCCTAGTGTCTGGTTTTTTTTTTTTATTTTGGTTTTTAAATTCTCCCTGAAAAAGAATAAATAGTGGGAAATTAATATTGGCCTTTGTGCTTCTGTGCCAGTCGTGTGTGCCATCTCTCTCAAATTGTGGGCCACAGAAAGCCTAGTTTTTTATTTTTTTTTTATTTTGGTTTTTAAATTCTCCCTGAAAAAAAAATAAATAGTGGGAGATTAATATTGGCCTTTCTGCTTCTGTGCCAGTCGTGTGTGCCATCTCTCTCAAATTGTGGGCCACAGAAAGCCTAGAGTCTGGTTTTTTTTTTTTGGTTTTTAAATTCTCCCTAAAAAAAAATAAATATTGGGAGATTAATATTGGCATTTGTGCTTGAGTGACAGTCCTGCGTGTGTGGCATCTCTCTCATTTTGTGCCCCAGAAAACCGAGTGTGTAACATTGTGCCTGATTTTCCTTGCAGTCTCACCCTCCTATAAAGGGATATCTAAATCCTACAGAAGTTTGAGTTCACCTTGTAAGTTGTTTTACAGTAACAAATACCGTTACTTTGGTTACGTTTTTAAAACAATGAGGAAGTCTGGTGGAAGAGGTCGTGGCCGTGGGCGTTCATTGCCAGCTGGTAATGATGGTAGTGGTGGTGGAGCATCAGGTGGTCGTGGGAAAAACAATATAGCACCTAAGTCTCGAGCTGTGGAGCCAGGTTTGTCGTCTGGCTACACAAGGCCTCGAACGCTCCCTTTTCTGGGAGTAGGAAAACCGCTTTTAAAGCCGGAGCAGCAAGAGCAAGTTTTGGCTTTCCTTGCCGACTCAGCCTCTAGCTCTTTTGCCTCCTCTTCTGAAACTGGTAAATGTAAAAGCAGTGCGTCGTTAGTGGATGTTCACGGTCAGGGACAAGTCGCTTCCTTGTCCTCTTCAGGAAAAACAACAACAGAGAAGGATGTGTCAGGCGACACAACGGGTTACTCCATGGAGCTCTTTACACATACCGTTCCTGGGTTAGAAAGTGAAACAGTTAACAGGCCATGCCCATTACAAGTTGAATCGGACATGGAGTGCACAGATGCACAGCGACAGCCAGATTACTATGCTGTTCCTTTGACTCAGACCACAACATTGCCCTCGCAGTGTACTGATCCAGAATCAGACCCTGATGAGACTATGGTGCCCCGTCACGAACGCTATACCACCGGCTTACACGGTGACACAGACGAAGTTGCACACGAGATAGAAGGGAGGTCATAGATGACCCAGTTGTTGACCCCGATTGGCAGCCATTGGGGGAACAGGGTGCAGGCGGCAGTAGTTCTGAAGCGGAGGAGGAGGGGCCGCAGCAGGCATCAACATCGCAACAGGTTCCATCTGCCGGGCCCGTATCTGGCCCAAAACGCGTGGCAAAGCCAAAACCTGTTGGAGGACAGCGTGGCCATCCGGTTAATGCTCAGTCTGCAATGCCTGAAAAGGTATCCGATGCTAGAAAGAGTGCAGTCTGGCATTTTTTTTAAACAACATCCAATTGATCAGCGCAAAGTCATCTGTCAAAAATGTTCAACTACCTTAAGCAGAGGTCAGAATCTGAAAAGTCTAAATATAAGTTGCATGCATAGACATTTAACCACCATGCATTTGCAAGCCTGGACTAACTACCAAACGTCCCTTAAGGTTGTAGCACCCTCGGCCAATGAAGCTAGTCAGCAACGCTACATCCCTTCCGTCACTGTAAGGCCACCATTTTCCGCACCACCTGCAGTATCTGTGCAGGTTTCGTTGCCAGTCCAAAGCAGTCAGGGTCAGGGAATCACCAGTTTCGTAGTTGGAAACACTGCATGTAGGGCACCGGCAAGAATACCGTCTCCAACCGTCTCTCAGTCTGCCATGTCCACCGGCACCCCCGCTAGTTCCACGATCTCCAGCTCTCCAGTCCAGCTCACCCTACATGAGACTCTCGTTAGAAAAAGGAAGTACTTAGCCTCGCATCCGCGTACACAGGGTTTGAACGCCCACATAGCTAGACTAATCTCGTTAGAGATGATGCCCTACCGGTTAGTTGAAAGCAAAGCTTTCAAAGCCCTGATGGACTACGCTGTACCACGCTACGAGCTACCCAGTCGACACTTCTTTTCGAGAAAAGCCATCCCAGCCCTCCACCAGCATGTTAAAGAGCGCATCGTCCATGCACTCAGGCAATCTGTGAGTACAAAGGTGCACCTGACAACAGATGCATGGACCAGGAGGCAAGGCCAGGGACGTTACGTGTCCATCACGGCACACTGGATGAATGTGGTGGATGCAGGGTCCACAGGGGACAGCAATTTTGGGACAGTTCTGCCTAGCCCACGGTCTAAGAAACAGTTGGCTGTAGCCGTTCGCACCCCCTCCTCCTCCTCCTCGTCCTCCTGCAGAAGCGAGAGCTCGTCCACAGACCACAGTCGCACAACCACTCCATCCGCAGCTGCCACTGTTGCACACCAGGTGTCCCATTATGGGGCAGCTACTGGCAAGCGTCAGCAGGCTGTATTGGCTATGAAGTGTTTGGGCGACAACAGACACACCGCGGAAGTTCTGTCCGAGTTCTTGCAGAAAGAAACGCAGTCGTGGCTGGGCACTGTAGATATTGAGGCAGGCAAGGTAGTGAGTGATAACGGAAGGAATTTCATGGCTGCCATCTCCCTTTCCCAACTGAAACACATTCCTTGCCTGGCTCACACCTTAAACCTGGTGGTGCAGTGCTTCCTGAAAAGTTATCTGGGGTTATCTGACCTGCTCCTCAAAGTGCGCGGACTTTGCTCGCATATCCGCCGTTCGCCCATACACTCCAGCCGTATGCAGACCTATCAGCGGTCTTTGAACCTTCCCCAGCATCGCCTAATCATCGACGTTGCAACAAGGTGGAACTCAACACTGCACATGCTTCAGAGACTGTGCGAACAGAGGCGTGCTGTTATGTTTTTGTGGGAGGATACACATACACGGGCAGGCAGTAGGATGGCAGACATGGAGTTGTCAGGTGTGCAGTGGTCGAAGGTACAAGACATGTGTCAAGTCCTTCAGTGTTTTGAGGAATGCACATGGCTGGTTAGTGCAGACAACGCCATAATAAGCATGAGCATCCCCCTAATGCGTCTGCTGATGCAAAGTTTGACGCACATAAAGGAGCAGGCGTCTGCAGCAGAGGAAGAGGAAAGCCTTGATGACAGTCAGCCATTGTCTGGTCAGGGCACTGTACAGGACGAGGTAGCGGGCGAACAGGAGGAGGAGGAGGACGAGGAGGATGATGGGGATGAGTATTTTTTTAATGAGGAAGCTTCTCCGGGGCCAATAGCAACTGGTAGCGTTGCAAGGCTGGGTTCAGGTTTTTTTAGGGAGACAAGTGACGTAGATTTGCCTGAAACTGCCCCTCAACCCAGCACGACCGCAGATTTGACAACTGGAACTTTGGCCCACATGGAGGATTATGCCTTACGTATCCTGAAAAGGGACCCACGCATTATTAAAATGATGACCGATGACGATTACTGGTTGGCCTGCCTCCTTGATCCTCGCTATAAAGGCAAATTGCAAAATATTATGCCACATGAGAACCTGGAACAAATATTAGCAACCAAACAATCAACTCTTGTTGACCGTTTTATTCAGGCATTCCCAGCACACAGCGACGGTGATCGTTATCACACGAGCTGCAGGGGGCAGCAGGCCAGAGGTGTTAGAGGTGCACAAATTAGAAGTGGCGTTGGACAGAGGGGTTTTCTGACCAGGTTGTAGAGTGATTTTGCTATGACCGCAGACAGGACAGGTACCGCAGCATCAATTCAAAATGACAGGAGACAACATTTGTCCAGTATGGTTACTAACTATTTTTCATCCCTTATCGACGTTCTCCCTCAACCGTCATTCCCATTTGATTACTGGGCATCCAAATTAGACACCTGGCCAGAATTGGCAAAATATGCATTGCAGGAGCTTGCTTGCCCAGCAGCTAGTGTGCTATAAGAAAGAGTATTCAGTGCTGCAGGTTCAATATTAACCGAAAAAAGGACTCGTCTGGCTACCCAAAATGTTGATGATCTAACCTTCATTAAAATGAACCACAACTGGATTTCGAATTCTTTTGCCCCACCTTTCCCGGCTGACACCTAGCTTTCCTATGAAAAGGTCTTGCTTGTGGACTGCTCTGACTGACTTTTCCAATCTCGTAATTTGCAGCAGCTGTTTGTCCAGCATACGACATGTTTATACCTCCCTAAATGGCCAAACTTCCCCCACGGGGCCGTGGTCTCGCCACTTGGCGCAAGCACCCGTGAGAGTGCCGTTTGTCTGAAGAGGTGGGTGTGCACGCTTTTGGTCGATGGCACTGCCACTGGGTCCCTCATAGTACAATAAAGTGTCTCTGGCGGTGGTGGTGCGCACCCAACGTCAGACACACCGTTGTAACATGAGGGGCCCTGGGCCTGTACCTCCGGCCACAAGAGAGTTCCCCCCCCAGCTCAAACAGTGCTCTACCACTTGCAAAATTATCTCTCACAGCTCCACCAATGTTTAGTCTATGCCCTGACATCCTTCAATGCCTGGCACTGACAATACCATTGTGTTGACATGTATGATGCTACTTAAAATAGTCAGGGGCAGTGTCCTATATTTACACCAGTAAATACTTTGCGCCAAATTACTAGGTCTGAAACTCAGCAGAGGAGCCCACCCCTGTACCTAAGTATGCCACCCTTTTGTGTTTTGGTTTTGTTGTATTGCGAGACATTAACATCTATTTATTTTTTAGGAGTACTAACTGTGTCAGACACTCATTACAATCGGCCTCCGCTAACAACACTAATGCTGCCTGTGTACCCATGCAAGATAATTCCAAGTGTCTACAGCCTACTTTTTTTATGTTAGGCCTACTAAGCCTGTCTGCGGTCCATTATAGAAATTGTCCTTCACTGACCACACCACTGCTGCCCGTGTACCCCTGGAACCTATTTTAAAGTGCCTACAGCCCACTTTTAATATGTTAGGCCTACTAAGCCTGTCTGCGGTCCCTCCTTCCACTAGTCCTCCACTGACCAGACCACTGTTGCCCGTGTACCCCTGGAACCTATTTTAAAGTGCCTACAGCCTACTTTTGTTATGTTAGGCCTACTAAGCCTGTCTGCGGTCCCTCCTTCCAGTAGTCCTCCACTGACCAGACCACTGCTGCCCGTGTACCCCTGGAACCTTTTTTAAAGTGCCTACAGCCTACTTTTGTTATGTTAGGCCTAATAAGCCTGTCTGCGGTCCCTCCTTCCACTAGTCCTCCACTGACCAGACCACTGCTGCCCGTGTACCCCTGGAACCTTTTTTAAAGTGCCTACAGCCTACTTTTGTTATGTTAGGCCTACTAAGCCTGTCTGCGGTCCCTCCTTCCACTAGTCCTCCACTGACCAGACCACTGTTGCCCGTGTACCCCTGGAACCTATTTTAAAGTGCCTACAGCCTACTTTTGTTATGTTAGGCCTACTAAGCCTGTCTGCGGTCCCTCCTTCCACTAGTCCTCCACTGACCAGACCACTGCTGCCCGTGTACCCCTGGAACCTTTTTTAAAGTGCCTACAGCCTACTTTTGTTATGTTAGGCCTACTAAGCCTGTCTGCGGTCCCTCCTTCCACTAGTCCTCCACTGACCACACCACTGCTGCCCGTGTACCCCTGGAAACTTTTTTAAAGTGCCTACAGCCTACTTTTGTTATGTTAGGCCTACTAAGCCTGTCTGCGGTCCCTCCTTCCACTAGTCCTCCACTGACCAGACCAATGCTGTCCGTGTACCCCTGGAACCTATTTTAAATTGCATAGAGCATCCTTTTTTTAATTGTAGGCGTACTAAGTCTGTCTGCGGTCCATAATTGAAATTGTCCTCCACTGGACAGACCAATGCTGCCTGTGTACCCCTGTAACCTTTTTTAAACTGCATTGAGCCAAATTTTGTGTTTAAGGCCTACTACCTGTGTTTGTCTGCGCCACTCAATAAAGCTGTCCTCCTCTGAAAAAAGCTGAGCGTCAATAGTCTGGTTTTCAGCCTATAGGAATTTGAAAACTGCATTGGGGCTACTACTTCGGTAGGGCCTACTAACGGTGTCTGCCGCTCCAAGGTGTTCTCCAGGTTGCCTCTCCATTGCTTCGATCTTCTAGCTCTCGTTATGTAGTTGTTGAAACAACTCTGCATTAGGCCTACAAGTTGGGTCTGGGTTGTAGAGACGGTGTCTGCCGCTCCAAGGTGTTCTCCAGGTTGCCTCTCCATAGCTTCTATCTTCTAGCTCTCGTTAAGTAGTTGTTGAAACAACACTGCATTAGGCCTACAAGTTGGGTCTGGGTCGTAGAGACGGTGACTTTTTTTATGTTAGGCCTACTAAGCATTAGGCCTACAAGTTGGGTCTGGGTTGTAGAGATGGTGTCTGCCGCTCCAAGGTGTTCTCCAGGTTGCCTCTCCATTGCTTCAATCTTCATGCTCGTCTTAAGTAGTTGTTGAAACAACACTACTTTACGCCTACAAGTTGGGTCTGGGTCGTAGAGACGGTGTCTGCCACTCCAAGGTGTTCTCCAGGTTGCCTCTCCATTGCTTCAATCTTCATGCTCGTCTTAAGTAGTTGTTGAAACAACACTGCATTAGGCCTACAAGTTGGGTCTGGGTTGTAGAGACGGTGCCTACCACTCCAAGGTGTTCTCCAGGTTACCTCTCCATAGCTTATATCTTCTAGCTCTCGTTAAGTTGTTGTTGAAACAACACTGCATTAGGCCTACAAGTTGGGTCTGGGTTGTAGAGACGGTGTCTGCCGCTCCAAGGTGTTCTCCAGGTTGCCTCTCCATTGCTTCAATCTTCATGCTCGTCTTAAGTAGTTGTTGAAACAACACTGCATTAGGCCTACAAGTTGGGTCTGGGTTGTAGAGACGGTGTCTGCCACTCCAAGGTGTTCTCCAGGTTGCCACATAATCGAAGCTGCATACAGCCTATTTTGTTATTTTACGCCTACTAAGTCTTTCTGTGGTCCCTCCTTCCAATTGTCCTCCACTGAGCACACCAATGCAGACCGTGTACCCATGTAACCTTTTTTAAACCTGCGTCGAGCCAACTTTGTGGTGTAAGGCCTACTTGTAGTGTCTGGCTGCGCCACTCAATACAGCTGTCCTCTTTACAAAAAATGACCTACAATTATCTGGTTTTCAGCCTATCGGAATTTTAAAACTGCAGTGGGCCGACTAGTTGGGTTGGGGCCTTCTATCGGTGTCTGCCGCTCCTTGCTGTTCTCCTCCAGTGAAGAAAGCTGTGCCGCCTGTTTACTACTGTTGCCAATTTTGAACTTCATTTAGACTACTTACTGATTTGGGCCTACTCTCTGTGTCAGCCTCTCATTCCTGTTGTCCTCCACTGAACAAAGCAATGCCCCCTGGTTAGTCCTGTTACCAATTTTGAACTGCATTTAGCCCACTTTATTCTTTGGGCCCATATCTGTTTCCCCCTCATCCTGCCCATTGCCCAGCCATTGATAGAGGAGTCTGCTGGTACATTGACCCATAACGCAACATTCCCCGTGCACCCTGCTGAAAGTCAGGTTCCCCTTCCCGCATACCATACCACCTTACACGGGGACAAAGAGGAAGGTGCAGATGAAGGTGCAGGTTCCTTCATCAGGTGGGGGGAGGAATACTCGTTGGCGACGTCACTGGCACAGGGCCCCTCATAGTACGCAAAAGTGTTGCTGCCGGTGGGAGGCGCCCCCGCCGTGCAAACACACCGCCGTACTTTGAGGGGCCCTGTGCCAGTGCCAACGAGTGGGCCCCCCCTGCTTGCTCAGGATCACAGCACTTGCAAAGTTGAAATACTTACCTCTCCCTGCTCCACTGCCGTGACGTGGTCCAGATTTCCTGGGCCCACTAAATACTTGAACCAACCCTACCCCCCACAACTTTAGCCAAATGACCCCCAATTTCCAATGCCTTACTATTATTATAAGGTAAATTTAGAATGACGAGCTTCTGTAACAAGAATGTATGTTTTTTGCCATTAAAATGGGCACTGTAGGTGTTTTCCTGGCCTCCACTCACTGCCGACTATGCTCCCCCATTGACTTGCATTGGGTTTCGTGTTTCGGTCGATCCCCGACTTTTCGCGATAATCGGCCGATTCCACTCGACTCGACTTTTGAGATAGTTGGGTTTCGCGAAACCCGACTCGACTCTAAAAAAGTCAAGGTCGCTCAACCCTATCCACTACAATTACCAGAGGATTGTTCTTGCCATGATTAGCGTTAGATGTTTTACTACTTTACTGGATAATGGGAAGGCGGGCTAGACTGCCGGTTGGAATGGGTTAGGCGACTCGGTGAAGGCTCCCCGCTCCTTTTCTTACTCTCCTCCCTCCCTTTCCCCCTTCCCTTCTTCTTTTATTTCTTTGTTTGTTTTTGTATTTTTGACAATTCTCTCCGCGATCCCATATAGATTTTATAATATTGGCTAAGATTACCTTCGTTATCTCCAAAAGAAGATATTCTTAATCGGTAACCTTTACTTGTGTCTTGTGGAGACTGTAACAATTACAATGTACAATGTCTAAATCCTATGATTGATGCCAATGGATTGTTCTTTCATATGGTTGTAAATGCAAATTTTCAATAAAAAATTATATTAAAAACAAAAACAAAAGGCCATTCAGAAATTGGGGGAGATTCACAAGGAGCGGACTGCTGCTGTCCACACTGCCAAAAGTACCAATACCGGGTTTACAGTCAACAGTATCACTGGGCTTGATTGGCAGCAAACTCGCCTGACCTTAACCTCATAGAGAATCTATGGAGTATTGTCAAGAGGAAGGTGAGAAACACCAGACCAACAATGCAGATGAGCTGAAGGCTGCTATCAAAGCAACCTGGGCTTCCATAACCCCTCAGCAGTGCCGCAGGCTGATCGCCTCAATGCCACGCCACATTGATGCAGTAATTGATGGAAAAGGACCAAGTATTGAGGGCATTTACTGAACATACATTTCAGTAGGACAACATTTCGGATTTTACAATCATTTTTCAAGCTGGTGATATAAAGTATTCCAATTTACTGAGATACTGACTTTTGGGATTTCATTGGCTGTAAGCCATAATCATCAACATTAACAGAAATAAACACATGAAATAGATTACTCTGTGTGTAATGACTCTGTGTGTGATGTAATTAACTTTTTGATGATATTCTAATTTTGTGAGAAGCACTTGTACATATATAGAAATAAAGCAATTTTTTACAAATAGTGTATATATATATATAATTACTGCTTTCTCATTTACTTCATACATTGTGCTCACTATGGGGACATAAAAGAGGGGCATTTCACAATTTAAGTAAAGGATGAAACTTTCCAAAGACAAAAAGATTAATGTTAACGATGTCATGATTTTTAATGATTGATTACATTGATGATTACCTCTTCAATATTTGTCACAGTTGTTAATAGTAAACTCTGCAACCAAGGAGTTAAATGTTCTATGGAGAAGAAAAAAGACCCGTGAGGTAATAAACATATCCAGTATTTCCATTCCTATGATGGAGGATTAGTGGTGAGCGAGCGTGCTCTGATGAGGTGTTAACTCAGCATGCTCAAGTGCTAATCCAACATTTCGGCGTGCCATAAAAGTATGCTCGAGACGCTGCAGGGATTTCTGAAATCTCAGCTTTTTCTTTAAAGCAGCGCTTTGTCAAGTCTCTCAGTTTTGCAGCGTATTTCACCCATTCAAGTGAATGATAAAAAACGCCGGTAAAAACGGCAAAACGTATATTCGGCGTGAGGAAAAAAACTGCAGCATTCTGTGATTACAGTCCAAAATCGGACACTGGCAGGAAACAGTCGCACGCCTTATGGAGCATCAGAGGGACAAGCGGTTTTTACAGATACATTCCATTTCTGTAGCAAAGAAGCCTGTAAATGGTCGTGTAAAAGATTAATAGCTGCGGAATAACAGGACGGATTCTACACGGACAGAACACGGAGGACAAGTGAGAAAACCTCGCCCCACTCTCCTGGATTATTGGTACACAAGTGTGAGCGAACCCGAAATATTGCCGGGCAGCAAGTATCTGTGCAGAGCCGATGCTGGAAAATTCTATCACAAGATTCCGTGATGACATCACTGGTGATTGTCGGCCAGGATGACATCACTGGTGATTGTCGGCCACTGTGACATCACTGGTGATTGTCGGCCATTGTGACATCACAGCCCCTATAAATAGAAGCCGCGCAGGGTTCCGGGTGCCATTTTTGGTTCTATAGTGACGGAGAGCATTTGCAATTTCTCACTATGGCTGAATTACATCTGAATGATTTTCAGGTACAAGCGCTATTGGAGGTTCTTATCTTCCATCGCCCTAACATTGCGCTTCTACCACCCGATGACGTCCTCTGCTTCACTCACCGGCTGGTGGTGCAGCTAGTAAAGGATTGCCTGACTAAACACCGACAAGATCAACTGACGTCAGAGTATCTGACAGATTTATGTCACAACATCAAGACTTTACTACAGCAGGTAAGTGGCGGACGCTCCGCACACAACTTCTCTGTACTCAGAGATAATAATGGTGGGACAGAAGCTTCTTCTTTCCTCCCATATAAAACACGACGAGTCCCCAAATCCTGTATGGAGTCAGTGTATCTGCAGAGAGGAGCAGATGACACATACAATGGCCGCCAATCATCTGAGATTGTTCTTTTTTGTTTCTTTTCTTCTTTATAGGCCGAAAAAAAGTCTCAATCTGGAGACTTGGCTTATATTACAGAACTGGCCGAAAAAATCCTGCGTGTACTAGAACTTCCGGACCGCTCGTCGGACCGCCAGGTAAGCAGCGTCGGACTGGAGCACCTTGGGCCCACCAGAGAAAATCATTCTTGGGGCCCACTATGTAGCTACATAGAAATAAATACAAGACCACCAATTGTGGGGTAAAATACTAATATCAGGGTGTAATATAAGGTAGTACACTTCTTAATTATATAGCACTGGTTGGAGTAGCCCCATCATAGAATATAAAGTAGGCCCCTCATAGAATAAAAAGTAGCCCCCTCATAGAATTTAATGTAGCCCCCTCATAGAACATAATGTAGCCCCCTCATAGAATAAAAAGTAGCCCCCTCATAGAATTTAATGTAGCCCCCTCATAGAATATAATGTAGCCCCCTCATAGAATTTCATGTAGCCCCCTCATAGAATATAATGTAGCCCCCTCATAGAATATAATGTAGCCCCCTCATAGAATAAAAAGTAGCCCCCTCATAGAATTTAATGTAGCCCCCTCGTAGAATAAAAAGTACCCCCCTCATAGAATTTAATGTAGCCCCCTCATAGAATATAATGTAGCCCCCTCATAGAATAAAAAGTAGCCCCCTCATAGAATTTAATGTAGCCCCCTCATAGAATATAATGTAGCCCCCTCATAGAATATAATGTAGCCCCCTCATAGAATAAAAAGTAGCCCCCTCATAGAATATAATGTAGCCCCCCTCATAGAATTTAATGTAGCCCCCCATAGAATATAATGTATCCTCCCATAGAATATAGTTTAGCACCTCAAAAAATATAATGTAGCTCCCTCATAGGGTATAATGCAGCCTCCCATAGAATATAATGTAGCCCCCTCAGAGTATAATGCAGCACCCCTCATAGGGTATAATGCAGCCCCCCCATAGAATATAATGTAGACCCACATAGAGTATAATGCACTCCCAAATTGAATATAATGTAGCCCCACAGTCCTACAGTATTATGGCCACCAGGACTCACTCACTGACATATATATATATATATATATATATATAAACAAACACAATCCTCACCTCTCCTCCTTGTTCCCCACTGATCCCGGCTCTGCTCCGGTATCAGCAGCTGCACTGCCATTTGCCCAACACACAGCGGGTACGCGATGAAGTGACGTCATCACACACCTTCAGTGTCAGAGGCAGAGGGGAATGATGGGAGATGGAGCGTCGTCTGATGCTCTCTCCTCCATTATTGCTTTCATCTGTGATGCCGATACAGTTGAATGTGGTGCACACTGGGGAGGAGTGCTGGCATTAGGCCCCCCTGACTTACAGGCCCCATAGTGGCCGCTTGGGCTGGGGCCCCTGGGTGAGCCGGGGCCCTGGTCTGCCAGCCATGATAGGGGGCAGTGTTAGACTCAGCCTGTGGCTAACACTGCCCGCTATTAAAGTTAAATTAATATTCACCGCTCTCCATGCCCATGGGGGTGTGGTGTTGACAGAAGATTCATTTCTTTTTAGCAGCGGGGACAGGCTTTAGCAGCAGCAGCCTGTCACCCACTGCTGCTTCGCTGGCATCAGGTGGGTCCCCCTGACTCACGGGCCCCATAGCAGTTGCATGGTCTGCCACTTTTAGCAATACGCCACTGGCTAGGGCCCCTGGAGCAGCAGGAGCCCTAGG
This sequence comes from Ranitomeya imitator, assembly GCF_032444005.1. Taxonomy (NCBI): domain Eukaryota; kingdom Metazoa; phylum Chordata; class Amphibia; order Anura; family Dendrobatidae; genus Ranitomeya; species Ranitomeya imitator. The sequence goes on along the minus strand of NW_027193317.1, from coordinate 50,244 downwards.
CAGCTGCCTGCCCTGTATGCCAGCAGGTGTCAATGCCTGGGCCCCCTGGAGAATCCTCCAGTTCTCTGGAGGGCCAGTTGGACCCTTCCGGTAAGGAGCCATCAATTGGTGCATCAGTAAATGTTGGTTTCATCTGTCCTGATTGATGGATTTGTGGATTTAGTGAAATCTTCCACATATTAATTATCTCTATTATATCTATTAGGAAACACCAGAAGGCGACAACGAATATGGGGAGAATGTGACCCCGGAAATCCCTGACTCTAATAGGAGTCAGCTGGAGCCGAGCAGCGATCTGATTGCAGGTGAGCCGATCACATGACCGTCTACAAGGAATCTCCAGATATTACGCAGCAGGGAATAATGGTGGATTTACTCTCTACTCCGTGAAATGGGACCTGTCAGCACATGATACATATAGGAGTGGTGGGATGATGGCAGAGGACGTTCCCCCCATTATATCCAGATATTACACAGCAGGGGATAATGGCGGATTTACTCTCTACTCCGTGAAATGGGGACCTGTCAGCACATGATACATATAGGAGTGGTGGGATGACGGCGTAGGACGTTCCCCCCATTATATCCAGATATTACACAGCAGGGAATAATGGTGGATTTACTCTCTACTCCGTGAAATGGGACCTGTCAGCACATAATACATATAGGAGTGGTGGGATGATGGCGGAGGACGTTCCCCCCATTATATCCAGACATTACACAGCAGGGAATAATGGTGGATTTACTCTCTACTCCATGTAATGGGACCTGTCAGCACATGATACATATAGGAGTGGTGGGATGATGGCGGAGGACGTTCCCCCCATTATATCCAGATATTACACAGCAGGGAATAATGGTGGATTTACTCTCTACTCCGTGAAATGGGACCTGTCAGCCCATAATACATATAGGAGTGGTGGGATGATGGCGGAGGACGTTCCCCCCATTATATCCAGATATTACACAGCAGGGAATAATGGTGGATTTACTCTCTACTCCATGTAATGGGGACCTGTCAGCACATGATACATATAGGAGTGGTGGGATGACGGCGTAGGACGTTCACCCCATTATATCCAGATATTACACAGCAGGGAATAATGGCGGATTTACTCTCTACTCCATGTAATGGGGACCTGTCAGCACATAATACATATAGGAGTGGTGGGATGATGGCAGAGGACGTTCCCCCCATTATACCCAGACATTACACAGCAGGGAATAATGGCGGATTTACTCTCTACTCCATGTAATGGGGACCTGTCAGCACATGATACATATAGGAGTGGTGGGATGACGGCGTAGGACGTTCACCCCATTATATCCAGATATTACACAGCAGGGAATAATGGCGGATTTACTCTCTACTCCATGTAATGGGGACCTGTCAGCACATGATACATATAGGAGTGGTGGGATGACGGCGGAGGACGATCCCCCCATTATACCCAGACATTACACAGCAGGGAATAATGGCGGATTTACTCTCTACTCCATGTAATGGGGACCTGTCAGCACATGATACATATAGGAGTGGTGGGATGACGGCGGAGGACGATCCCCCCATTATACCCAGACATTACACAGCAGGGAATAATGGCGGATTTACTCTCTACTCCATGTAATGGGGACCTGTCAGCACATAATACATATAGGAGTGGTGGGATGACGGCGTAGGACGTTCCCCCCATTATATCCAGATATTACACAGCAGGGAATAATGGCGGATTTACTCTCTACTCCATGTAATGGGGACCTGTCAGCACATGATACATATAGGAGTGGTGGGATGACGGCGGAGGACGATCCCCCCATTATACCCAGACATTACACAGCAGGGAATAATGGCGGATTTACTCTCTACTCCATGTAATGGGACCTGTCAGCACATGATACATATAGGAGGGGTGGGATGATGGCAGAGGACGTTCCCCCCATTATACCCAGACATTACACAGCAGGGAATAATGGCGGATTTACTCTCTACTCCATGTAATGGGACCTGTCAGCACATGATACATATAGGAGTGGAGGGATGACGGCGGAGGACGTTCCCCCCATTATATCCAGATATTACACAGCTGGGGATAATGGCGGATTTACTCTCTACTCCATGTAATGGGGACCTGTCAGCACATGATACATATAGGAGTGGAGGGATGACGGCAGAGGACGTTCCCCCCATTATATCCAGATATTACACAGCAGGGGATAATGGCGGATTTACTCTCTACTCCATGTAATGGGGACCTGTCAGCACATGATACATATAGGAGTGGAGGGATGACGGCGGAGGACGTTCCCCCCATTATATCCAGATATTACACAGCAGGGAATAATGGCGGATTTACTCTCTACTCCATGTAATGGGGACCTGTCAGCACATGATACATATAGGAGTGGTGGGATGACGGCGGAGGACGTTCCCCCCATTATATCCAGATATTACACAGCAGGGAATAATGGCGGATTTACTCTCTACTCCATGTAATGGGGACCTGTCAGCACATGATACATATAGGAGTGGTGGGATGACGGCAGAGGACGTTCCCCCCATTATATCCAGATATTACACAGCAGGGAATAATGGCGGATTTACTCTCTACTCCATGTAATGGGACCTGTTAGCACATGATACATATAGGAATGGAGGGATGACGGCGGAGGACGTTCCCCCCATTATATCCAGATATTACACAGCAGGGAATAATGGCGGATTTACTCTCTACTCCATGTAATGGGGACCTGTCAGCACATGATACATATAGGAGTGGTGGGATGACGGCAGAGGACGTTCCCCCCATTATATCCAGATATTACACAGCAGGGAATAATGGTGGATTTACTCTCTACTCCATGTAATGGGGACCTGTCAGCACATGATACATATAGGAGTGGAGGGATGACGGCGGAGGACGTTCCCCCCATTATATCCAGATATTACACAGCAGGGAATAATGGCGGATTTACTCTCTACTCCATGTAATGGGGACCTGTTAGCACATGATACATATAGGAGTGGTGGGATGACGGTGTAGGACGTTCCCCCCATTATATCCAGATATTACACAGGAGGGGATAATGGCGGATTTACTCTCTACTCCATAGAATAGGACCTGTCAGCACATGATTCATATAGGAGTGGTGGGATGACGGCACAGGACGTTCCCCCCCCCCATTATATCCAGATATTACACAGGAGGGGATAATGGCAGATTTACTCTCTACTCCATGTAATGGGACCTGTCAGCACATGATACATATAGGAGTGGAGGGATGACGGCGGAGGACGTTCCCCCCATTATATCCAGATATTACACAGCTGGGAATAATGGCGGATTTACTCTCTACTCCATGTAATGGGACCTGTCAGCACATGATACATATAGGAGTGGTGGGATGACGGCACAGGACGTTCCCCCCCATTATATCCAGATATTACACAGGAGGGGATAATGGCAGATTTACTCTCTACTCCATGTAATGGGACCTGTCAGCACATGATACATATAGGAGTGGTGGGATGACGGCGGAGGACGTTCCCCCCATTATATCCAGATATTACACAGCAGGGAATAATGGCGGATTTACTCTCTACTCCATGTAATGGGGACCTGTTAGCACATGATACATATAGGAGTGGTGGGATGACGGTGTAGGACGTTCCCCCCATTATATCCAGATATTACACAGGAGGGGATAATGGCGGATTTACTCTCTACTCCATGTAATGGGACCTGTCAGCACATGATACATATAGGAGTGGTGGGATGACGGCACAGGACGTTCCCCCCCATTATATCCAGATATTACACAGGAGGGGATAATGGCAGATTTACTCTCTACTCCATGTAATGGGACCTGTCAGCACATGATACATATAGGAGTGGTGGGATGACGGCGGAGGACGTTCCCCCCATTATATCCAGATATTACACAGCAGGGAATAATAGCAGATTTACTCTCTACTCCATGTAATGGGGACCTGTCAGCACATGATACATATCGAAGTGGAGGGATGACGGCGGAGGATGTTCCCCCCATTATATCCAGATATTACACAGCAGGGAATAATGGCGGATTTACTCTCTACTCCATGTAATGGGGACCTGTCAGCACATGATACATATAGGAGTGGTGGGATGACGGCAGAGGACGTTCCCCCCATTATATCCAGATATTACACAGCAGGGAATAATGGCGGATTTACTCTCTACTCCATGTAATGGGGACCTGTCAGCACATGATACATATAGGAGTGGAGGGTTGACGGCGGAGGACGTTCCCCCCATTATATCTAAATATTACACAGCAGGGAATAATGGCGGATTTACTCTCTACTCCATGTAATGGGGACCTGTCAGCACATGATACATATAGGAGTGGTGGGATGACGGCGGAGGACGTTCCCCCCATTATATCCAGATATTACACAGCAGGGAATAATGGCGGATTTACTCTCTACTCCATGTAATGGGGACCTGACAGCACATGATACATATAGGAGTGGTGGTATGACGGCGGAGGACGTTCCCCACATTATATCCAGATATTACACAGCATGGAATAATGGCGGATTTACTCTCTACTCCATGGAATGGGACCTGTCAGCACATGATACATATAGGAGTGGTGGGATGACGGCGGAGGACGTTCCCCCCATTATATCCAGATATTACACAGCAGGGAATAATGGCGGATTTACTCTCTACTCCATGTAATGGGACCTGACAGCACATGATACATATAGGAGTGGTGGGATGACGGTGTAGGACGTTCCCCCCATTATATCCAGATATTACACAGGAGGGGATAATGGCGGATTTACTCTCTACTCCATAGAATGGGACCTGTCAGCACATGATACATATAGGAGTGGTGGGATGACGGCACAGGACGTTCCCCCCATTATATCCAGATATTACACAGGAGGGGATAATGGCAGATTTACTCTCTACTCCATGTAATGGGACCTGTCAGCACATGATACATATAGGAGTGGAGGGATGACGGCGGAGGACGTTCCCCCCATTATATCCAGATATTACACAGCTGGGAATAATGGCGGATTTACTCTCTACTCCATGTAATGGGACTTGTCAGCACATGATACATATAGGAGTGGTGGGATGACGGCACAGGACGTTCCCCCCCATTATATCCAGATATTACACAGGAGGGGATAATGGCAGATTTACTCTCTACTCCATGTAATGGGACCTGTCAGCACATGATACATATAGGAGTGGTGGGATGACGGCGGAGGACGTTCCTCCCATTATATCCAGATATTACACAGCAGGGAATAATGGCGGATTTACTCTCTACTCCATGTAATGGGGACCTGTTAGCACATGATACATATAGGAGTGGTGGGATGACGGTGTAGGACGTTCCCCCCATTATATCCAGATATTACACAGGAGGGGATAATGGCGGATTTACTCTCTACTCCATAGAATGGGACCTGTCAGCACATGATACATATAGGAGTGGTGGGATGACGGCACAGGACGTTCCCCCCCCATTATATCCAGATATTACACAGGAGGGGATAATGGCAGATTTACTCTCTACTCCATGTAATGGAACCTGTCAGCACATGATACATATAGGAGTGGAGGGATGACGGCGGAGGACGTTCCCCCCATTATATCCAGATATTACACAGCTGGGAATAATGGCGGATTTACTCTCTACTCCATGTAATGGGACCTGTCAGCACATGATACATATAGGAGTGGTGGGATGACGGCACAGGACGTTCCCCCCCATTATATCCAGATATTACACAGGAGGGGATAATGGCAGATTTACTCTCTACTCCATGTAATGGGACCTGTCAGCACATGATACATATAGGAGTGGTGGGATGACGGCGGAGGACGTTCCCCCCATTATATCCAGATATTACACAGCAGGGAATAATGGCAGATTTACTCTCTACTCCATGTAATGGGGACCTGTCAGCACATGATACATATCGAAGTGGAGGGATGACGGCGGAGGATGTTCCCCCCATTATATCCAGATATTACACAGCAGGGAATAATGGCGGATTTACTCTCTACTCCATGTAATGGGGACCTGTCAGCACATGATACATATAGGAGTGGTGGGATGACGGCAGAGGACGTTCCCCCCATTATATCCAGATATTACACAGCAGGGAATAATGGCGGATTTACTCTCTACTCCATGTAATGGGGACCTGTCAGCACATGATACATATAGGAGTGGAGGGTTGACGGCGGAGGACGTTCCCCCCATTATATCTAAATATTACACAGCAGGGAATAATGGCGGATTTACTCTCTACTCCATGTAATGGGGACCTGTCAGCACATGATACATATAGGAGTGGTGGGATGACGGCGGAGGACGTTCCCCCCATTATATCCAGATATTACACAGCAGGGAATAATGGCGGATTTACTCTCTACTCCATGTAATGGGGACCTGACAGCACATGATACATATAGGAGTGGTGGTATGACGGCGGAGGACGTTCCCCACATTATATCCAGATATTACACAGCATGGAATAATGGCGGATTTACTCTCTACTCCATGGAATGGGACCTGTCAGCACATGATACATATAGGAGTGGTGGGATGACGGCGGAGGACGTTCCCCCCATTATATCCAGATATTACACAGCAGGGAATAATGGCGGATTTACTCTCTACTCCATGTAATGGGACCTGACAGCACATGATACATATAGGAGTGGTGGGATGATGGCAGAGGACGTTCCCCCCATTATATCCAGATATTACACAGCTGGGAATAATGGCGGATTTACTCTCTACTCCATGTAATGGGGACCTGTCAGCACATGATACATATAGGAGAGGTGGGATGACGGCGGAGGACGTTCCCCCCATTATATCCAGATATTACACAGCAGGGAATAATGGCGGATTTACTCTCTACTCCATGTAATGGGACCTGTCAGCACATGATACATATAGGAGAGGTGGGATGACGGCGGAGGACGTTCCCCCCATTATATCCAGATATTACACAGGAGGGGATAATGGCGGATTTACTCTCTACTCCATGTAATGGGGACCTGTCAGCACATGATACATATAGGAGTGGTGGGATGATGGCAGAGGATGTTCCCCCCATTATATCCAGATATTACACAGGAGGGGATAATGGCGGATTTACTCTCTACTCCATGTAATGGGGACCTGTCAGCACATGATACATATAGGAGTGGTGGGATGATGGCAGAGGATGTTCCCCCATTATATCCAGATATTACACAGCAGGGAATAATGGTGGATTTACTCTCTACTCCATGTAATGGGGACCTGTCAGCACATGATACATATAGGAGTGGTGGGATGACGGCGGAGGACGTTCCCCCCATTATATCCAGACATTACACAGCAGGGAATAATGGTGGATTTACTCTCTACTCCATGTAATGGGGACCTGTCAGCACATTATACATATAGGAGTGGTGGGATGACGGCGTAGGACGTTCCCCCCATTATATCCAGATATTACACAGCAGGGAATAATGGCGGATTTACTCTCTACTCCATGTAATGGGGACCTGTCAGCACATGATACATATAGGAGTGGTGGGATGACGGCGTAGGACGTTCCCCCCATTATATCCAGATATTACACAGCAGGGAATAATGGCGGATTTACTCTCTACTCCATGTAATGGGACCTGTCAGCACATGATACATATAGGAGAGGTGGGATGACGGCAGAGGACGTTCCCCCCATTATATCCAGATATTACACAGGAGGGGATAATGGCGGATTTACTCTCTACTCCATGTAATGGGGACCTGTCAGCACATGATACATATAGGAGTGGTGGGATGATGGCAGAGGATGTTCCCCCCATTATATCCAGATATTACACAGGAGGGGATAATGGCGGATTTACTCTCTACTCCATGTAATGGGGACCTGTCAGCACATGATACATATAGGAGTGGTGGGATGATGGCAGAGGATGTTCCCCCATTATATCCAGATATTACACAGCAGGGAATAATGGCGGATTTACTCTCTACTCCATGTAATGGGGACCTGTCAGCACATGATACATATAGGAGTGGTGGGATGACGGCGGAGGACGTTCCCCTTTATTAAAAAGTTTTTCTTTGCTGAAATCCAATGTGCCAGTCAGGAGAAATGTAACATAGAAGCCATTTGCAAATCAGGATGGAAGTGCACTGGGGGCGGGGATGAAGGAGTCCGAGTGCAGTGACACGCCCCCAGTGCACTTCCAGGATAATTTGCATATGGCTGCTATGCTTCAGCTCTCTTCCCATCACTCACATGTGCAGTGAGGGTGGGGGCTCCTCATTCATGTGGTGATTGGGGGTCCACCACCACTTACATTACCTTTATCTGTGGGTGCGCTGTACGTTCTCATATGTAGAGTCCCCATATAACGAGTATTATTCCCATTTTCAGACGTCTTGTCATTTCTCCCTTATATTACGGTATTATGTATGTAGGACTGATATCGACTAATACATTTTATTTTCTCATCACTTTATCATTATTTTAGTACCATCAGCGCTGGCGAATCCCGACAGTGGAATCTGTAAGATCCCGGAGATCCAAGAATCCGCCGTTGTAAGTATCATAGAGATATGGGGGTGTCTGTGTATCACCAGATCATGGGGTGTGAGTGACCCGTCCAGTATTATCCCCATATAACCATGGGACGGCTCTTTTCTAAGTGTAGAGGACACTGTGGTCTTAGAGAATGGCATTTATATTAAATGGAATCTGTCACCAGGTTTATGCTGTAGCATAATGTAGGGGCAGAGACCCTGATTCCAGCGATATATCACTTAATTTACTTGGGTCAGCAGATGTGATAATATCCCTGTCTTCTCTGCTGCAGATCTAGCAGAGCTCTGAATGCTGAACCTTGTAGAACACTGCCCACACCATTGATTGGCAGCTTTTCTGTATACACTGTGCATAGGCAGAAATCTGCTATACCGTGGTGGTGGGTTTACAGAGTACTAGGACAACATGGCATGAGACACATAGTCCTAGTGATAATCTCCTGCTGATAAAACACTGATTTTATTAAAGCAACAGCAGAAAGTCTAGTAAGTAACATATCGCTGGAATCATGGTCTCTTCCCCTATATCATAACTGCTCCCAGATTACATAGCACAGACCTACTGACAGATTCTCTGCAAGTTCTACCCTGTGTGATCTCGCGTTTTATCCAGCACTTTACAATTATATCGATATATAGAGGATCCGCTTTATATTTCATCCGTGTCTGCAGAGCGTCGGCTCGTATCGTCCCCTACATCGGATCAGTGTAAATTAGCTGGGACATAATAAAGGAGGAAAAGTTATTACATCCTGAGATGTTTTCCAGCATCTACTGTATCTTACCAAGACAACAACGAAAAAAGGGCGAGTGATAGTCCTGAAGACAATTGTAACTATTTTTATTGAAAATACATCTAAAATAACAAGTATATAATAAAAAATCTTACATGTAAGGACAAGATTGAATAAGAAGCCAAATGAGAACAGAAAAAAAACGACCCTCCATAATACTGGTGAAGTGGATATGGGGAGTGAATCATGGAGCCAGTGTGAGGAGATTAGTAGAAAGAAATGTCCCCATAAAGTGCTGGTGCAGATCTAAGGACAAGCACCATAAAGTGCTGGTGCTAGTGCAGATCTTAGGACATGCACCATAAAGTGCTGGTGCTAGTGCAGATCTTAGGACATGCACCATAAAGTGCTGGTGCTAGTGCAAATCTTAGGACATGCACCATAAAGTGCTGGTGCTAGCGCAGATCTTAGGACATGCACCATAAAGTGCTGGTGCTAGTGCACATCTTAGGACATGGTTTTCTGGGGAGGATGGAATACAAATGATATAATTTTAGGGTTATGAAGGTGAAACCTTATCCCATACTTGTAGTGGAACACTAAACCACCCCAGCAAAATCAAGTCCACAGCTCCCGAGGAAGCCCATTCAAAACGCGCGTTGGGGCTGGCTGAGCGCCCATCCTAGTGGGATACTATGGGGAACATCCTGGACTGATGGGGTAGACGTCATTGTTTGATATGTACTTGATTTATACTCACACTAGCTCCAGGATTCACTCCACATATCCACTTCACTAGCATTATGGAGGGTCGTTATTTCTGTTCTCATTTGGCTTCTCATTCCATCTTGTCCTTACATGTAAGATTTTTTATTATATTTGTTATTTTATATGAATTTTCAATAAACATTGTTACAATTGTCTTCAGGACTATCACTCGCCCTTTTTTCGTTGTTGTTTTGGTTAGTATTTGTGGAGTGTCCTTGAAATATTGGGCGCATTATACTCACTGGGTCATGGCGCTGATTTCATTATCTATACTATTATGGTTTCTGCTTTAGTATTATTGTATTCAGCTTCTATATCTTAGTATTATTTCTTATTCTTTTCTAGGACTTGATTAAATCATTGATCCCGGCAGGAGAGCCGCGTATAAGCGACTATGAAACTATCAAACTGATCAGCAGCGGTGCTTTTGGGTGAGATTTCTATTAACATAATCCCCATTTCTCAGGGTTCCCTATGACAATGCTTCGGCCTCTGTGCTCTGCCATTCAGTGTTATCATAGGGAGAAGATCTGAGTCCACATCACTGTCCACATCTCAATGTCACTATTCAGCTCCATTATATACAGCAGAGCGAACTGATCTGTAACACATCTGTCTGTAAGGAAAGGGATGATATCATAGAATACATGACACCCACCGGTCCTAGACCTCCTCTGTTCTTATGCTTCCTCCTGATCTTTCGGGGCCCCATTATGAAGCTGGTAATAGTGATTGGCTGCACACGGTCACGTGAGGGGTGACGCGATACTGACGCCGATGACATCTCCACCCTCCACCATGACCATGTCAGTCCAATCACTGGCCTCAGCAGCAGAAGGGAGAACAACCAAAGACAGAGGATGGCGGACTGCAGTGATGGACCGGGGAAGGACCAAGACAAGTGGGTGTAATGTGTTTAATTACTTTTTAACGTCTTCTCGTCCCTCCATTATTTATTCTGCCTTGGGCTGTGGAGAAAGACTAAAAACCATCTTCTTACAACAATTGGAGCAATTTACATTTTGACTAATTATTATTGTTACTGACTTGTATCTACTGGTCGGTTATAGCGAATCTGCCCAAGATGAATGTCAGCAGATTCTCTCATCTATAATGTGACCTGGTGAGGGCAGACGGGGCGCGGTGCGACCTCCCATCATCTATGTAGTGTTATTTCATGGATTTCTAGATGTGGATTTCTAGTGATGGCCGGACTGCTGCCATTAATCATTAGTACAAATGATCATGTAATGACTTCTATATCCAGACTGTTAAGGGTTCATTATAAACCATGGATTCTCCTTCTCTCCAGGGCCGTCTGCTTAGTGCGCCATAAGGAATCACAAAACATCTTTGTTATGAAGAAAATGGCCAAGAGGAACCTGACTACTTCTAATAAAATGGAAAGGACATATATCGAGAGGGACATCCTAACATTCGCAGATTGTCCCTTTGTGGTCTCCATGCTCTGCTCCTTCCCTACTAGATATCACCTGTGTATGGTCATGGAGTATGTGGGAGGTAGGACACGAACATTGTGTAGTATTCAACTCATGTCTGCTGACATCTTATCACCTCTCATATCATTAAGACTTGTCCCCGTGGATGTTACATTCCCACAGAGCATTTACTATAGGTTGTCTATTAAAGTCATTGATGTGTGTGATCTCCCCGTATGTCCGCACTGAGAACGTCAGTATCTCCAGGTGTAGACCAGATACGAGATCACTTTATGTCATGAGCTACTTGGACGACAATTTCATCATGACCTCAGACTAATATTATGTACATTATATCTTTATATATTATCCCCTGCCCCAATGTTTCCACTCACTTCTCTTCATACATCATGGTGCTCCGCTGTATAAACCCCTCACCGGTCATATTTCCTTTCTTTTATAGGGGAAAACTGTGCGACCCTTCTAAAAACCAGGGGTCCTTTCTCTGTCCCGATGGCCCGCTTGTACTTTGCAGAAGCAGTCCTTGGTGTGGAATACCTGCATAGTCACGGTGTGGTGCACAGAGACCTGAGGCCACAGAAGTAAGTGAATACCTGTAGTATAACAAAGGGGGGGAGTTATCCTTTATTATCTCACGGTCTATGAAGCTAAAATCATCTTCTCTTTCACAGCCTCCTGATAACATCTACTGGACATATTAAAATTACCAACTTTGGACATTCAAAACTTGGTGTCATGATACCAAACACCAACACCTACAAGCAATCAGCAGAGAACATCTCCAGAGAGTTCCAGGACCATGAGGTCAGCATTACCTACAGGAACTTAGCTTGTTCTGTACAAATCTCATAACTCTATTTTGTCTTCCCTACGTTCTTCATTTCTAGAGAGCTTTTCCACTGATATTTTTTCTTCTGTAATTCTGATTTTGTGTCAAGAGCTTGTCATGATAATAGTTTCATCGATTCTCATTGCTTTTTTCTGTTGGTTTCCAGGAGTGTGGCAGCCCTTATTACACAGCCCCTGAGGTCATCCTGAAGAACGCCTATGGAAGACCTGTTGACTGGTGGGCAATGGGCATCATATTAAATGAATTTTTCATGGGAATTGCACCATTTGATGGGGCTTCCCTATCTGAGTTTTATGAAAATGTTGTCACTGGTAAGTAAAATAATCTGATCATTGCTTTTACTGGTTATCTTGGTTTAGTTACTTCCTTTGCTTTATCTTACAGTCCTGTAAATAGGTTTTATGTTCTTTAATTTTCTATATAACAGGAAATATCATTTGGGATCATCATTACAGTCCTCCACCCGATGCTAAGGACCTCATCACTCAGCTGCTGAAAACAAATCCTGTGGATAGACTTGGGACAGGTAACAGATACAATAATATCAATATTCCCTTGTTACACCGAGGACACATCACTAATGTCCATGAGGAACATTAATTCTCTATCAGCTTCTCCATTTATAGTTCTCTTTGCTAAAATTTTCATTCTATTTCCTACATGTCTGCTCAGTTGTGTAATTAGTTCAAATTAAGATACGTTGTTCAGATATGAAGCTGTCTCTGACAATGTCCGCATCACTTTTGTTTTCCTTTATCCAGGAGGAGCTTTTGAGATCAAGGGTCATCCATTTCTTAATGACTTAGACTTTGACACCCTTCTAAGTCAAAATCCGGTGTACGTTCCTCACCTTGCATCAGATGTGGACACCAGCCTATTTATCAGTAAGTAGGAGACGTCATCTAAACTAAGTATCTGTTTGCCTCGTCTTCCTTATTTTGTGACAATTGGTTCCCATTAATAAATGGTGACTGTGTTATACTGACAACCTCTAATAACACTTCATTACCTATGTCTTGCAGACCATTCTAATATGGAAAAACATCTGGTCTCAGAGGGTGAGAAGGGCATAAGTGAGGACAATGAGAGCCTTGTTTTCAAAAATTTTACATCATCTTCTGAAAGGCTTTCTAAAGTAAGTATGTGTTAATACATCCAAAATATATATAAAAGACCTATGAAGGTAGACATACAATTATTTAATATCTTCTTGCTTCCGCATGTAGCTCTGTACCACCGTTACCAGGATGAAGATTAATGAGAATCCCAAGTCTTCTCCAGATCATACCCAAGAATCCAGCACAAATATTTCAGAAATGTGAGTAGATTATGGGGTCATTATTGGGAGGTCTAGGCTGATTTATGTGCACAACACCAAATATAGGACATAATTACCATAGTATCAAATGTAGAATCCACCATCCCAAGGTTAGAGGTCATTGTGCATTTGGCTTCAGAAACCGCTCGTGATAACAGCCCATATCTGCGTACCTGTGACCGGTCATGCATTTTTCATGCTGCCTACACTGTAGGAGAGATGTATTATTACATGCCAGACATTCTTAATTCCGCTCCAATCTATAGAAGGTAGCGTTGAGCAGAAGACCTTCCCCACTATGGCAGTCATATGTCTTATTAGGCCCATTAGTCCATGTTCTTCTTGTGAGACAACCCCTTTTATACTGTGTTTTCTTGCAACTTACATGTTTTTATTCTTCGAAACAGGCAGAAAGAATCTGATGACGACGCTATTATCATCTTGTCATCCTCGTCCCCACTATCAGGTATGTCCATGTCTACAGCACCAACAATGGGAATGTTGACTTCAAGGCTCAAATATATCCACATGGTTTTTCTGTAATAGGTCTCCTATGTTATCCATGTTTCATGGATCCCAATTATGTTGCCCATGGGCCCATACTGTACCTCTAGTTCCCTAATTTTGTAGTTTCTTTCATGGATTCTGTGAGATACGTTGTAGCGTCCAGTAACCTCCATCATCATAAGGTGACATAATCTCTTATAGTAGAATATCATCAGTGATGCACCACATGGCGGCAAACAGGGCCCTTACTGCTCTAGATCAGTGACACATCTAATGCCCCTCAGATGGGATTATGTACATTATATAGGACTTATTCTGCCCTATTATGATATAACTAGATGGTAGCCCGATTCTAACGCATCGAGTATTCTAGAATATGTATGTAGTTTATTTATGAAGATTTTAGAATAATACATTGAATACACAGTCTTCGGCCGGCCGCGACCAATTAGCGAAGCGTGGTTCAAATCCCGCGCCAATTCGTGGCCAGACTCAGCCTGTCTCTGATTGTTCGCGGCCGGCCACGTAGTATGTAGCACAGCCACGTAGTATATAATAGCCCACATAATAAATAGCACAGCCACGTAGTATATTGCACAGCCACATAGTATATTGCACAGCCACGTAGTATATTGCACAGCCACGTAGTATATAGCACAGCAACAGAGTATATAGCACAGCCCACGGAGTATATAGCACAGCCCACGGAGTATATAGCACATCCACGTAGTATATAACACAGCCCACGGAGTGTATAACAGCCCACATAGCATATAACACAGCCACGTAGTTTATAATAGCCCATGTAGCATATAACATAGCTCACGTAGTGTATAACACAGCCCACGTAGTGTATAACACAGCCCACGTAGTGTATAACACAGCCCACGTAGTGTATAACACAGGCCACATAGTGTATAACACAGCCACGTAGTGTATTGCACAGCCACGTAGTGTATTGCACAGCCACATAGTACATTGCACAGCCAACGTAGTATATTACACAGCCCACGCAGTATATTGCACAGCCCATGCAGTATATTGCACAGCCCACGCAGTATATTGCACAGCCCACACAGTATATTGCACAGCCCAGATAGTATATTGCACAGCCCACGTAGTATATTGCACAGCCCATGCAGTGTATTGCACAGCCCACGCAGTATATAGCACAGCCCACATAGTATATTGCACAGCCCACGTAGTATATTGCACAGCCCACGTACTATATTGCACAGCCCACGTAGTATATAGCAATGTGGGCATCATATCCCTGTTAAAAAAAAGAATTAAAGTAAAAAATAGTTATATACTCACCTTCCGTTGGCCCACGGATCCAGGCGAAGCGCTTACCGATGCTCCTCGCACACTCCGGTCTCAAGAGTGCATTGCGGTCTCGCGAGATGATGACGTAGCGGTCTCGCGAGATCGCAATGCATGGAGCGGTCAACGGAGCGTCGCGAGGAGAGGGAAAGGCCTATTCTGGATCCGAGGGGCCGACGGACGGTGAGTATATAACTATTTTTTATTTTTTTTATTATTTTTAACATTAGATCCTTTTACTATTGATGCTGCATAGGCACCATCAATAGTAAAAAGTTGGTCACACAGGGTTAATAGCTGCGTTAACGGAGTGCATTACACCGCGGCATAACGCGGTTCGTTAACGCTGCCATTAACCCTGTGTGAGCGCTGACTGGGGGGGGAGTATGGACTGCGGGCACTGACTGCGGGGAGTAAGGAACGGCCATTTTGCCGCCGGACTGTGCCCATAACTGATTGGTCGTGGCTGTTTTGCCGCAACCAATCAGCGACTTGGGATTTCCGTTACAGACAGACAGAAAGACGGAAGTGACCCTTAGACAATTATACAGTAGATACCAGATTATCAGGACTATAGGAGACAGGACTAGAACAATCCTGCTATATACAGGAGACAAAGCAGATCCCATTAGGATACGTCATTACTGAGGTTTTTATTTTACTTTCTGATTAGAATTTCCAGCTCAGGAGGAAAGAAAATCTCCAATAAATCTGAGTAAAAACGAAGAAACATCAGAAAATGGAAAAAAGGGGAAAAAGAGACGAGGTAAGTGTGAGAATCAGCTCCATGTTGTGTGATGTCAGTGAGAATAATTCATGTGGAGCAGATGTCATCTGTCAGTGATGGGATTATCACATGTATGATGGCTGACAATGATCCCTGACCTCACATGTATGATGGCTGACAATGATCCCTGACCTCACATGTATGATGGCTGACAATGATCCCTGACCTCACATGTATGATGGCTGACAATGATCCCTGACCTCACATGTATGATGGCTGACAATGATCCCTGACCTCACATGTATGATGGCTGACAATGATCCCTGACCTCACATGTATGATGGCTGACAATGATCCCTGACCTCACATGTATGATGGCTCACAATGATCCCTGACCTCACATGTATGATGGCTCACAATGATCCCTGACCTCACATGTATGATGGCTGACAATGATCCCTGATCTCACATGTATGATGGCTGATAATGATCCCTGACCTCACATGTATGGTGGCTGACAATGATCCCTGACCTCACATGTATGATGGCTGACAATGATCCCTGACCTCACATGTATGATGGCTGACAATGATCCCTGACCTCACATGTATGATGGCTGACAATGATCCCTGACCACACATGTATGATGGCTGACAATGATCCCTGTCCTCACATGTATGATGGCTGACAATGATCCCTGACCTCACATGTATGATGGCTGACAATGATCCCTGACCTCACATGTATGATGGCTGACAATGATCCCTGACCTCACATGTATGATGGCTCACAATGATCCCTGACCTCACATGTATGATGGCTCACAATGATCCCTGACCTCACATGTATGATGGCTGACAATGATCCCTGATCTCACATGTATGATGGCTGATAATGATCCCTGACCTCACATGTATGATGGCTGACGATGATCCCTGACCTCACATGTATGATGGCTGACAATGATCCCTGACCTCACATGTATGATGGCTG
This sequence comes from Ranitomeya imitator, assembly GCF_032444005.1. Lineage (NCBI taxonomy): Eukaryota > Metazoa > Chordata > Amphibia > Anura > Dendrobatidae > Ranitomeya > Ranitomeya imitator. Next base: position 32,939 of record NW_027193317.1, on the reverse strand, counting down.
ACAATGATCCCTGACCTCACATGTATGATGGCTGACAATGATCCCTGACCTCACATGTATGATGGCTCACAATGATCCCTGACCTCACATGTATGATGGCTGACAATGATCCCTGACCTCACATGTATGATGGCTGACAATGATCCCTGACCTCACATGTATGATGGCTGACAATGATCCCTGATCTCACATGTATGATGGCTGACAATGATCCCTGACCTCACATGTATGATTGCTGACAATGATCCCTGACCTCACATGTATGATGGCTGACAATGATCCCTGACCTCACATGTATGATGGCTGACAATGATCCCTGACCTCACATGTATGATTGCTGACAATGATCCCTGACCTCACATGTATGATGGCTCACAATGATCCCTGACCTCACATGTATGATGGCTGACAATGATCCCTGACCTCACATGTATGATGGCTGACAATGATCCCTGACCTCACATGTATGATGGCTGACAATGATCCCTGACCTCATATGTATGATGGCTGACAATGATCCCTGACCTCACATGTATGATGGCTGACAATGATCCCTGACCTCACATGTATGATGGCTGACAATGATCCCTGACCTCACATGTATGATGGCTGACAATGATCCCTGACCTCACATGTATGATGGCTGACAATGATCCCTGACCTCACATGTATGATGGCTGACAATGATCCCTGACCTCTGTGTGATAATATTCCTCTGCCGTGCAGCCACAGTGACCGCACAGTAGTATGGTGCCATATGGAGTCCCATCACTTACATTATATTTACTTCTGTTCTCACAGGTTCCGTCTTCCGCCGGATCTTATCATCCTGCCGGCGCGGATTATCCAGGGCTGCTCGAGCATTTGCTTGTTGCGCCTGTTGCCCTAAAACCATCTGAAAGACAAGAAGTCCAGCAGATCCACCATCACTGCTTCTACTGATCACCTGGCATCTGACCCCGGCTGACTCCCTGACTATGATTGTCTCTACTGATTCTGTCCTTTATCCTTCTATCCTATTATTAATTACAAAAAAAAAATTGTCCTTCTATCCTATTATTAATTACCTGTATAGAAGGACCTTCACATTCTTCTACTGATCACCTGGCATCTGACCCCGGCTGACTCCCTGACTATGATTGTGTCTACTGATTCTGTCCTTTATCCTTCTATCCTATTATTAATTACAAAAAAAAAATTGTCCTTCTATCCTATTATTAATTACCTGTATAGAAGGACCTTCACATTCTTCTACTGATCACCTGGCATCTGACCCCGGCTGACTCCCTGACTATGATTGTGTCTACTGATTCTGTCCTTTATCCTTCTATCCTATTATTAATTACAAAAAAAAAATTGTCCTTCTATCCTATTATTAATTACCTGTATAGAAGGACCTTCACATTCTTTTACTGATCACCTGGCATCTGACCCCGGCTGACTCCCTGACTATGATTGTGTCTACTGATTCTGTCCTTTATCCTTCTATCCTATTATTAATTACAAAAAAAAAATTGTCCTTCTATCCTATTATTAATTACCTGTATAGAAGGACCGTCATTATTAATTACAAAAAAAAAAAATTGTCCTTCTATCCTATTATTAATTACCTGTGTAGAAGGACCGTCATTATTAATTACAAAAAAAAAATTGTCCTTCTATCCTATTATTAATTACCTGTGTAGAAGGACCGTCATTATTAATTACAAAAAAAAAAATTGTCCTTCTATCCTATGATTAATTATCTGTATAGAAGGACCTTCACATTCTTCTACTGATCACCTGGCATCTGACCCCGGCTGACTCCCTGACTATGATTGTGTCTACTGATTCTGTCCTTTATCCTTCTATCCTATTATTAATTACAAAAAAAAAATTGTCCTTCTATCCTATTATTAATTATCTGTATAGAAGGACCGTCATTATTAATTACAAAAAAAAAAAATTGTCCTTCTATCCTATGATTAATTACCTGTGTAGAAGGACCGTCATTATTAATTACAAAAAAAAAATTGTCCTTCTATCCTATTATTAATTACCTGTGTAGAAGGACCGTCATTATTAATTACAAAAAAAAAAATTGTCCTTCTATCCTATGATTAATTATCTGTATAGAAGGACCTTCATTATTAATTACAATTCTTTTAGTGATCACCTGGCATCTGACCCCGGCTGACTCCCTGACTATGATTGTGTCTACTGATTCTGTCCTTTATCCTTCTATCCTATTATTAATTACAAAATAAAATTGTCCTTCTATCCTATTATTAATTACCTGTATAGAAGGACCGTCATTATTAATTAATAAAAAAAAAAAAAATTGTCCTTCTATCCTATTATTAATTACCTGTGTAGAAGGACCGTCATTATTAATTAATAAAAAAAAAAAAAATTGTCCTTCTATCCTATTATTAATTACCTGTATAGAAGGACCTTCACATTCTTCTACTGATCACCTGGCATCTGACCCCGGCTGACTCCCTGACTATGATTGTGTCTACTGGTTCTGTTCCTAGTTTTACCCCTCCCTTATCCTTCCATCCTATTATTAGTTATATGGGCAGCACGGTGGCTCAGTGGTTAGCACAGCAGCCTTGCAGCGCTGGGTTCAAATCCCACCTTGGACAACATCTGCAAAGAGTCTGTATGTTCTCTCCGTGTTTGCGTGGGTTTCCTCCGGGTTCTCCGGTTTCCTCCCACATTCCAAAGACATACTGATAGGGAATTTAGCACTATCTAAAAATAAAGATTATTATTAATTACAATAAAAAATAAATAAAAATACTTCTAGGTTTACTTACATTTTTTTCACATTTATCAAACGTAACTATGTATTCTGTTAACTGATAAAATTCAGTCTTTATACAGATAGTGGCCGGTGGCCGGACCTTATTCTACAAACACTTATTACCTTTTGTGTCCAACACTCAGTGTCTGACATTGAACCTGGAACCTCTGAATGGTGAAACACCATGGAATAGCGACATCATTGTATTATTAGTATATAAAATACATCACAGTTTTACTTTTGTGTTTTACGATATTGATCAGTTAAATGTTTTTAGTTCGTGTTTCCTCATTTTTCTCAATGACTCTCCCTAGACTGTGGTCATGTTTCAGGGGGCAGTAATAAGGCTATGGATGTGCCCGATATTCAGGGATCGTTTACTGTGAGGCTTTAGTCTATGGCCTTATACCCTGACATAGTCGTCCTAACTAGATCGTTAGACTGGCTCCATCATCGCCCTCTAAACTGTGGATAGAATTGGTATTAAAAAAAAACAACAACTTTGCTCACACACCGCCTGCTGAGATTTTCTGACAGCACTACCAAAACATACAATCTATAACTCTGGGAGCGTCACTCTGTCCGAAGCCTTTATAGACTGCGCAGGCGCGACGCTCCTAGCGTTACATTATAGAGTGTCAGGAAAAAAAAATGGCGCCGGAAGGCGCGGACTGCCGGGAGCAGTGGGACACCGTGCACATATTTGCGTCCTGATTATGCTGTGGCACTTCATGCCACAGCAATTTGTTACTTAAGCCTTTCCTTTCCGCCGCGATTTTCTTCGTCCTCCTGCTGGCGGAATCGGCGCCTGCGCAGTCCGCGCTTTCCGGCGCCATTTTCTTGAAGACACACTGCAGTGTGTCTTCAAGAAAATGGCACCAGAAAGCGCGGACTGCGCAGGCGCAGTGTGTCTTCAAAAAAATGGCGCCGGAAAACACAGAGTGCGCAGGCGCCCATTCCGCCAGCAGGAGGACGAAGAAAATTGCGGCGGAAAGGAATGGCGTAAGTAACAAATTGCTGTGGCATGAAGCTGTGGCACTTCATGCCACAGCAATTTGTTACTTACGCCACCTGATTCCTTTCCGACGTCATTTTCTTGGTCCTGCTGCCGGAATCGGCGCCTGCGCAGTCCGCGATTTCCGGCGCCATTTTCTCGGACTGCGCAGGCGCAGTGTGTCAAGAAAATGGCGCCGGAAAGCGCGGACTGCGCAGGCGCCGATTCTGCCAGCAGGAGGACCAAGAAAATCGCGGAGGAAAGGAATCAGGTGGCGCAAGTAACAAATTGCTGGGGCATGAGGCTGTGGCACTTCATGCCACAGCTATTTGTTACTTATGCCACCTGACACGGGGCACATACTATGGAGCATCTTATGGGGCCATCAACCATAATGGAGCAGTGTACGGGGGCATATACTATGGAGCATCTTATGGGGGCCATAAACCTTTATGGAGCAGTGTACGGGGCATATACTATGGAGCATCTTATGGGGGCCATAAACCTTTATGGAGCAGTGTATGGGGCATATAATATGGAGCATCTTATGGGGGCCATAAACCTTTATGGAGCAGTGAATGGGGCATATACTATGGAGCATCTTATGGGGGCCATAAACCTTTATGGAGCAGCGTATGGGGCATATGGATGGGAGCAGCAAATTAAAGAACGGTGGCGCAGGATGGGAGCAGCACATGACAGAACGGGGGAGCAGGATGGGAGCAGCACATCACAGAACGGGGGTGCAGGATGGAAGCAGCACATGACAGAACGGGGGTGCAGGATGGGAACAGCACTTGACAGAACGGGGGCGCAGGATGGGAGCAGCACATGACAGAACGGGGGAGCAGAATTGGAGCAGCACATGACAGAACGGGGGCGCAGGATGGGAGCAGCACATGACAGGATGGGGGCGCAGGATGGGAGCAGCAAATGACAGAATGGAGGCGCAGGATGGGAGCAGCACATGTCAGAATGGAGGTGCAGGATGGGTGCAGCACATGTCAGAATGGAGGCGCAGGATGGGTGCAGCACATGTCAGAATGGAAGCGCAGGATGGAGGCAGCACATGTCAGAATGGGGGCGCAGGATGGGAGCAGCACATGTCAGAATGGGGGCGCAGGATGGGAGCAGCACATGACAGAATGGGGGCGCAGGATGGAGCAGCACATGTCAGAATGGGGGCGCAGGATGGAGCAGCACATGACAGGATGGGGATGCAGGATGGAGCAGCACATGACAGGATGGGGACGCAGGATGGAGCAGCACATACCAGGATGGAGACCATATACCAATATAAAAGCTCGCTACCCGGGCGTAGAACGGGTTCAATAGCTAGTGAATAAATAACAGGACCAAGCAAAATGGATAACAACATATTGCACTACATCTCTATTCATTATTAACACCTTTTTATTACATTTATTACCTAATAACCAGAACATCTACTATATAATTGTCTAAGGGTCACTTCCGTCTGTCTGTCACGGATATTCAATGGTCGCGGCCTCTGTCTGTCATGAAATCCAAGTCGCTGATTGGTCTCGCCAGCTGCCTGTCATGGCTGCCGCGACCAATCAGCGACGGCCACAATCCGATTAGTCCCTCCCCCACTCCCCTGCACTCAGCACCCGCTCCATACTCCCCACAGTCACCGCTCACACAGGGTTAATGCCAGTGGTAACGGACCGCGCTATGCCGTGGGTAACTCACTCCGTTACCGCCGTTATTAACCCTGTGTGACCAAGTTTTTACTATTGATGCTGCCTATGCAGCATCAATAGTAAAAACATCTAATGTTAAAAATAATTTAAAAATAATAAAAATCATCATATACTCACCCTCCGGCGCCTTTCCCGGTCCTCGCTCCTCCGGTGCTAAAGATGGTATGCGACAAGGACCTTCCATGACGTCACGTCACACCCTGGGACCGGAAGCTGGCGAACAGGCAACAGAACTACAAGGAAACCTCGGACCAATGGCTTGTGTGAACACTTTAATGGTACCCTCAAACAGATGCTACACATGCTGTTTGAGACCCAAGGGCGCGACTGGGAGCGGTACCTCCCACACCTGCTATTTGCTTACCGAGAGGTTCCGCAGGCCTCGACGGGGTTCTACCCCTTCGAGCTCCTGTACGGCAGGCGAGTCCGGGGACCCCTTGGGATGGTAAGAGAATCCTGGGAAGAGGAGCCGAACCCTTCTGAAGTGTCCATGGTGGAGTATGTCATGCGCTTCCGTGACAAGATGCAGACCTTGACGCAGTTGGTGTATGACAACATGACGCAGGTTCAGGCTGACCAGAAGCACTGGTACGACCAGAACGCCCGGGAGCGGACCTACCACATGGGTCAAAAGGTGTGGGTGCTGGTCCCCGTACCAAAGGATAAGCTTCAGGCAGCCTGGGAGGGCCCGTACGTTGTCCACCAACAGCTCAACCCGGTCACCTACGTGGTCACGCTTGACCACGCTCGGGGTAGGCGAAAGGCCTGTCACGTCAACCTGATGAAGGCTCATCATGAACGTGAACCTTTCGTCCTACCGGTCTGCAGCTTACCCGAGGACAGGGAGGAAGACACCCTCCTGGACATGCTGGCCCAAGTCAAGGCCGGTGGGTCCATCGAGAATGTGGAGGTATGCGCCTCGTTAACTGAACCCCAGCGGTTGCAGTTGCAAACCACACTGGAACCCTTCCGGGTCGTGTTCTCCAACCGACCTGGGAGGACTGAGTTAGCAGTCCACGAGGTGGACACCGGGAATCACGCCCCACTACGGCGAACACCCTATCGAATCTCTGACCAGGTGCAGCAGATTATGCGCCAGGAGATCGATGAGATGTTACAGCTGAGGGTGATTCGACGGTCAAAGAGCGCGTGGGCCTCACCTGTAGTTCTCGTGCCAAAGAAAGACCGGACCACCCAATTCTGCGTGGACTACAGGGGGCTCAACACCATCACAGCCTCTGACGCGCACGCAATGCCGTGCATTGAAGAGCTGCTTGAGAGTTTAGCTGGCGCAAAATACCTGACAATAATGGATCTGAGTCGAGGATACTGGCAGATTCCCCTGAGCCCCGAGGCGCAGGAGAAGTCCACCTTTATCACACCCTTTGGACTGTACGAGCCCACGGTCATGCTCTTTGGCACGAAAAATGCCCCTGCCACTTTCCAGCGGATGGTCAACCTCCTGCTTCAGGGACTGGAGAAGTACGCGGTGGCGTACTTGGATGACATTGCCATCTTCAGTCCCTCCTGGGAGGAACACCAGCAGCATCTCGAGGAGGTGCTCAGGCGAATTCACCAAGCAGGACTGACTATCAAGCCGGGAAAGTGCCAGATGGGCATGAGGGAGGTCCACTACCTGGGGCACCGGGTAGGCGGAGGCACCCTAAAGCCAGAGCCTGAGAAAGTGGGCGCAATCGTGAACTGGCCCACCCCCAGGACCAAGAAACAGGTGATGTCCTTCCTGGGCACTGCAGGGTACTATAGGCGCTTCGTACAGCACTATAGTAGCCTGGCAAAACCCTTGACGGATCTCACCAGGAAGAAGCTACCACACATCGTCAACTGGACCGATGGCTGTGAGGGGCCTTCCAGGCGTTGAAAACAGCATTGTGCAACGCCCCTGTGTTGAAAGCAGTCGACCGTTCTTGGTGCAGACCGACGCCAGCGAGTTTGGCCTTGGTGCTGTGCTCAGCCAGGTTGACTCAGAGAACCAAGAGCGCCCCGTGTTATACCTGAGCCGGAAACTTTTGCCGAGGGAAGTGGCCTACTCCACCATCAAGAAGGAGTGCCTGGCCATAGTCTGGGCCCTGCAACGCTTGCAGCCCTACTTGTACGGTCGCACCTTCACCGTGGTGACCGACCACCACCCTCTGCGCTGGCTAAACACCATGTGTGGAACCAACGGCAGGTTGCTACGCTGGAGCCTTGCCCTTCAGCAGTTTGACTTCAACGTTGAACACAAAACGGGCAGGGAGCATGGAAATGCAGATGGACTGTCCCGCCAGGGTGAACCTACTGAGGTGCGCATGGAGGCATACAGTGCGCAGACCAAAAGGGGGAGGTGTGAGGAAAATTTATAATATCAGTAGTTAATCGCGTCGCTGCAGCGTACCCAATAGCCAGTACATAGCAGGCAGCCTTTCTGGCGACTAATTACCCTAGGTGCAGTACCTAATCTGATCTGAGAGTAAGGGGGGCGCCAGAGAGCTGCAAGTTGCAAGTGGAACTGTAAGCGGGATATACATAAATCCCTGCAGTTCGTGGTACATTGAAGAGCAGTGGGATACCTAGAATAAGCCCCTGCTGTAACCTAAGAGGTCAATAGCCTTGTGTGTTTTTTTTTCATCACATTGTGGAGTGGAGGGATAACTAAGATAAGCCCCCTGCACATGTGATAGCCGTCTGTTGGCCTAAAGTCACCCCGATCTGTGACGTGGGGGTGACGGTCATGGTGTGAATCGTGACAGAGACTATAAGGCCTACACATCGCCTCATCTATTGGAGTATTAGTGAAGCGGGTGAAGGCGTAGATCCAGTCCAGGGAGTGGCAGAAGACAGATGCTATACTGTATAGACGGATATTAGGGACATTATGGCCACCTAAGGATTTAGTTTGTTGCAGCTTAAAAATAATAATTCTAGAGCCCCAAATAAATTGAAGAAAGACTTTTCTTAAAAACCTATCATTGGCTTTAGATAATAGAACCGGCAGAGTCTGTAAGGGAAAAAGTATTTTATGGAAAGAGATCATTTTAATCAGGTGGGCCTTACCCACAAAGGACAGTTTAACCCCTTAACGACCGCCGATACGCCTTTTAACGGCGGCCGCTAAGGGTACTTAAACCACAGCGCCGTTAATTAACGGCGCTGTGGAAAAAGTAAATAGCGCCCCCCAGAGTCGGATTTTCTCCGGGGTCTCGGCTGCCGGGGGTAGCCGAGACCCCAGAGAACATGATTCGGGGTTTTTTTTACCGAACCCGCATTTGCGATCGCCGGTAATTAACCTTTTACCGGCGATCGCAAAAAAAACCAAAAACGCGATTTCTTTTTAATTTCTCTGTCCTCCGATGTGATCGCACATCAAAGGACAGAGAAATGGGGTCCCAGGTAGCCCCCCAATACTTACCTGTCTCCCCCGGTGCTCCTCGTGGCTCCCGATGGGCACCGCCATCTTTTTCCGGCAAAAAAATGGCGGTCGCATGCGTAGTGCGCCCGCCGGCCGGCACCGGGAGAATCTTTGGGGTCTCGGCTGCCGGGGGTAGCCAAGACCCCAAAGAACATGATCGGGACGATTTTGCGATCGCCGGTAATTAACTGTTTACCGGCGACCGCAAAAAAAAAAAAAGCAAAGTGTAATTCTCTGTCCTCTGATGTGATCGCACATCAGAGGACAGAGAAATAGGGGGATTCAGGGACCCTGCCATACTTACCGGTGTCCCTGGGTCCTCCTGCTGCTCCTCCTGGCCGCCGGCGTCTTCATGGCAAAAGAAAATGGTGGGCGCATGCGCAGTGTCGCCATCTCCCGGCCGGCAGGAGAAGAGCAGTTGAGGCTAAAATTAGGGTTAGGGCTAGGGTTAGGGCTAGGGCTAGGGTTAAGGGCTAAATTTAGGGTTAGGGTTGGGGCTAAATTTAGGGTTAGGGTTGGGGCTAAATTTAGAGTTAGGCTTCTTTCACACTTACGTCGGTACGGGGCCGTCGCAATGCGTCGGCCCGACATACCGACGCACGTTGGGAAAATTGTGCACAATGTGGGCAGCGGATGTAATTTTTCAACGCATCCGCTGCCCAATCTATGTCCTGGGGAGGAGGGGGCGGAGTTACGGCCACGCATGCGCGGTCAGAAATGGCGGACGCGACGTACAAAAAAACGTTACATTGAACGTTTTTTGTGCCGACGGTCCACCAAAACACAACTGATCCAGTGCACGACGGACGCGACGTGTGGCCATCCATCACGATCCGTCGGCAATACAAGTCTATGGGCAAAAAACGCATCCTGCGGGCACATTTGCAGGGTCCGTTTTTTGTCCAAAACGACGGATTGCGACGGATGCCAAACGACGCAAGTGTGAAAGTAGCCTTAGGGCTAGGGTTAGGGTTGGGGCTAAAGTTAGGGCTAGGGTTGGGGCTAAAGTTAGGGTTAGAGTTGGGATTAGGGTTAGGGTTTGGATTAGGGTTGGTATTAGGGTTATGGTTGGCATTAGGGTTACGCTTGGGATTAGGGTTAGGTTTGGGATTAGGGTTAAGGTTAGGGTTGTGATTAGGGGTGTATTGGGATTAGGGTTAGGTTTGAGGTTAGGGTTGAGATTAGGATTAGGGGTGTGTTGGATTTAGGGTTTTGATTAGGGTTATGGTTAGGGTTGACATTAGGGTTGTTTTGGGGTAAGGGTTGTGATTATCGTTAGGGTTAGTGATTAGGATTATGGATCGGGTTGGGATTAGGGTTAGGGGTGTGTTGGGGTTAGGGTTGGAGCTAGAATTGGGGGGTTTCCACTGTTTAGGTACATCAGGGGGTCTCCAAACACGACAGCCAATTTTGCGCTCAAAAAGTCAAATAGTGCTCCCTCCCTTCTGAGCTCTGCCGTGCGCCCAAACAGTGGGTTACCCCCACATATGGGGCATCAGCGTACTCGGGATAAATTGGACAACAACTTGGGGGCTACAAAATCTTTTTTGTGGAAAAAAAAATATTTTTTTATTTTCACGACTCTGGATTCTAAACTTCTGTGAAGCACTTGGGCATTCAAAGTTCTCACCACACATCTAGATAAGTTCCTTGGGGGGGTCTAGTTTCCAAAATGGGGTCACAATCGGGGGATTGGTGGTGTGGACACAGTTTGAGGAGAGGGGATTGGTGCTGTGAACACAGAATGAGGAGTAGGGGGAATGGTGCTGTAGACAATATGAGGAGCAGGTGGATTGGTGCGTTAGACAGTATGAAGAGTGTGGGTATTGATGCTGCAGACAGAGTATGAAGAGTGGCGGTGTCATGTAGTGACTGGGGACTGTGGGCACCTACCTGATCCCTCGGACTAGAGGGCACCGTAGGCTATCACTGTCCCCTGGAAGGTGGAGAAGTCAGGTACCTTGCTATACTCCTATTTCAATTGTTATCTGTTCCCTACCCCAACCAGGAAGATGTGAGGTCGAAGTGTATAGAATTACACTAATCAGACTGACTGGTAGACAGGGATTAGAAAAAATCTACAATCAGGCTCGGACTGGCCCATAGGGTAGCAGGGGAGTCCCCCGGTGGGCCCCTGTGCTGATCTGGACTCCCAAACCCACTGTATGGGCAGTACTTGGCATAATTCACTTGATTCACTCCATACAGAAAAAAGCAGCATCTCGTCATTCATTAACCCCTCTCTGCCATCAGACTTATTATTCCATCCATGTGACTTGGGCATTAATTCCCATGGACAGAATAGTACGTTATTACCGATCGGCCGCGCACACTGGGGGTGTGCCATCAATCGCGGCCGGGTGTCAAGTGATTGTCACCGATGACACCCAGCACTAAGTGCCAGGAGTGGTCCAGCACTTTAACCCCCGGAATGCTGCGATCGGATCGGAGACCACGTGGCGTGACACAGGGTCCTGATCGCTGCCATAGAGACCCGATATCGTCATGACAACATCCGAGTCTCCAGAGCTGAGAGACTTCCTGTCATGCCCAGTGCAAGTCAGGAAGTCTCTCAGGTCAGTGTAAATTACATGCAGCGCTGACAGCTTCTGTGGCATGCAGATACTGCTTCATCTGTTTTCTATACAAGTGATCAGCCTGCAAAAAATGATTGTCCCATAGTGGGACAAAGTGTAAAAGTAAGAATGAAATAAAAAAGATTAAAATATATTAAAAAAAATACTAAAAAACTATAATAAAAAATCAATATTCATTCCATCAATAAAAAAATATTTGAGTGAAAAAAAATCTAAATAATAAAAGTACACATATTTAGTACTGCCGCATCCATAACGACTCGACCTGTAAAACTGTCCCAGTAGTTAACCCCTTTAGTGAAAACCATAAAAAAAAAAAACAAGGCAAAAAAAATGCTTTATCATCATACTGCCGAACAAAAAGTGGAATAACACGCAATTAACCCCTTAATCCCATATGACGTACTATCCCGTCAAGGTGACCTGGGACTTAATTCCCAGTGACGGGATAGTACGTCATATGCGATCGGCCGCGCTCACGGGGGGAGCGCGGGCGATCGCGGCCGGGTGTCAGCTGCCTATCGCAGCTGACATCCGGCACTATGTGCCAGGAGCGGTCACGGACCGCTCCCGGCACATTAACCCCCGGCACACCGCGATCAAAGATGATCGCGGTGTGCCGGCGGTGCAGGGAAGCATCGCGCAGGGAGGGGGCTCCCTGCGGGCTTCCCTGAGACGATCGGTACACGGTGATGTACTCACCGTGTACCGAGCGTCTTCTCCCTGCAGGCCCCGGATCCAAAATGGGGCTGCATCCGGGTCCTGCAGGGAGCACTTCCGGGTCAGGATCAGGCTGCAGCTGCATCTCTAATCCTGCCCGGCTGTATGTCAGATCACCGATCTGACAGAGTGCTGTGCACACTGTCAGATCGGTGATCTGTGATGTCCCCCCCTGGGACAAAGTGAAAAAGTAAAAAAAAAAAAATTTCCACACGTGTAAAAAAAAAAAAAAAAATTCCTAAATAAAGAAGAAAAAAAAAAAAATATTCCCATAAATACATTTCTTTATCTAAAAAAAAACAAAAAACAATAATTTTAGTATCGCCGCGTCCGTAACGACCCAACCTATAAAACTGGCCCACTAGTTAACCCCTTCAGTGAACACCGTAAGAAAAAAAAAAAAAAACGAGCCAAAAAACAACGCTTTATTATCATAACACTGAACAAAAAGTGGAATAACACGCGATCAAAAAGACGGATATAAATGGTACCTCTGAAAACGTCATCTTGTCCCGCAAAAAACGAGCCGCCATATAGCATCATAACCAAAAAAATAAAAAAGTTAGAGTCCTCAGAATAAAGCGATGCCAAAATAATTATTTTTTCTATAAAATAGCTTTTATCGTATAAAAGCACCAAAACATAAAAAAATGATATAAATGAGGTATCGCTGTAATCGTACTGACCCGAAGAATAAAACTGCTTCATCAATTTTACCAAACACGGAACGGTATAAATGCCTCCCCCAAAAGAAATTCATGAATAGCTGGTTTTTGGTCATTCTGCCTCACAAAAAATCGGAATAAAAAGCGATCAAAAACTGTCACGTGTCCGAAAATGTTACCAATAAAAATGTCAACTCGTCCCGCAAAAAACAAGACGGCTGCCAATCATAAAAATCCGATATAAAAAACACTATAAAAGTAAATCAAACCCCCCTTCATCACCCCCTTAGTTAGGCTAGGTTCACATTGCGTTAATGGGTTAACGCTAACGGACAGCGTTGCACGGCGAAAATGTCACAATTAACGCCGTGCAACGGGTCCGTTAGCACACCCATGATTTTCGGTGTAGCGCATCGCTAGAGCGTGCCATTTCGGCTCGCGCTAGCAAGGTGCCGTTCTTTTGTGGCGCGCCTCGGACGCTGCTTGCAGCGTCAGCGGCGCGCCCGAGGTCCGATCCCCGATCTTCCAGAGCGGGGACGTTAACGCGACCACTAAACGCGACACCTAAAAAGACATTGCGTTAGCGCAATCCGCTAGCGCTAGCGCTAAACGGATTTCCCTAACGCAATGTGAACCTAGCCTTAGGGAAAAATAATAAAATTAAAAAAAAATTATTTATTTCCATTTTCCCATTAGGGTTAGGGCTAGGGTTAGGGCTAGGATTAGGGTTAGGGCTAGGGCTAGGGTTAGGGCTAGGGTTAGGGTTTGGATTACATTTACGGTTGGGATTAGGGTTGGGATTAGAATTAGGGGTGTGTCAGGCTTAGGTGTGTGGTTAGGGTTACAGTTGGGATTAGGGTTAGGGGTGCGTTTGGATTAGGGTTTCAGTTATAATTGGGGGGTTTCCACTGTTTAGGCACATCAGGGGCTCTCCAAACGCGACATAGCGTCCGATCTCAATTCCAGCCAATTCTGCATTGAAAAAGTAAAACAGTGCTCCTTCACTTCCGAGCTCTCCCGTGCGCCCAAACAGGGGTTTACCCCAACATATGGGGTATCAGCGTACTCGAGACAAATTGGACAACAACTTTTTGGGTCCAAGTTCTCTTGTTATCCTTGGGAAAATAAAAATTTGGGGGGCTAAAAATCATTTTTGTGGGAAAAAAAAAGGATTTTTTATTTTCACGGCTCTGCGTTGTAAACTGTAGTGAAACACTTGGGGGTTCAAAGTTTTCACAACACATCTAGATAAGTTCCTTGGGAGGTCTAGTTTCCAATATGAGGTCACTTGTGGGGGGTTTGTACTGTTTGGGTACATCAGGGGCTCTGCAAATGCAACGTGACGCCTGCAGACCAATCCATCTAAATCTGCATTCCAAATGGCGCTCCTTCCCTTCCGAGCTCTGCCATGCACCCAAACAGTGGTTCCCCCCCACATATTGGGTATCAGCGTACTCAGGACAAATTGGACAACAACTTTTGGGGTCCAATTTATTCTGTTACCCTTGTGAAAATACAAAACTGGGGGCTAAAAAATAATTTTTGCGAAAAAAAAAATATATATTTTCACGGCTCTGCGTTATAAACTGTAGTGAAACACTTGGGGGTTCAAAGCTCTCAAAACACATCTAGATAAGTTCCTTAGGGGGTCTAGTTTCCAAAATGGTGTCACTTGTGGGGGGTTTTAATGTTTAGGCACATCAGGGGCTTTCCAAACCAACATGGCGTCCCATCTTAATTCCAGTCAATTTTGCATTGAAAAGTCAAATGGCGCTCCTTCCCTTCCGAGCTCTGCTATGCGCCCAAAAAGTGGTTTACCCCCACATATGGGGTATCGTCGCACTCAGGACAAATTGCACAACAACTTTTGTGGTCTAATTTCTTCTCTTACCCTTGGGAAAATAAAAAATTGGGGGCGAAAAGATCATTTTTGTGAAAAAATATGATTTTTTATTTTTACGGCTCTGCATTATAAACTTCTGTGAAGAACTTGTTGGGTCAAAGTGCTCACCACACATCTAGATAAGTTCCTTAGGGTGTCTACTTTCCAAAATGGTGTCACTTGTTGGGGGTTTCAATGTTTAGGCACATGAGGGGCTCTCCAAACGCAACATGGCGTCCCATCTCAATTCCAGTCAATTTTGCATTGAAAAGTCAAATGGCGCTCCTTTCCTTCCAAGCTCTGCCATGCGCCCAAACAGTGGTTTACCCCTACATATGGGGTATCGTCGCACTCAGGACAAATTGCACAACAACTTTTGTGGTCTAATTTCTTCTCTTACCCTTGGGAAAACAAAAAATTGGGGGTGAAAAGATCATTTTTGTGAAAAAATATGATTTTTTATTTTTATGGCTCTGCATTATAAACTTCTGTGAAGCACTTGTTGGGTCAAAGTGCTCACCACACATCTAGATAAGTTCCTTAAGGGGTCTACTTTCCAAAATGGTGTCACTTGTGGGAATTTCAATGTTTAGGCACATGAGGGGCTCTCCAAACGCAACATGGCATCCCATCTCAATTCCAGTCAATTTTGCATTGAAAAGTAAAATGGCGCTCCTTCCCTTCCGAGCTCTGCCATACGCCCAAACAATGGTTTACACCCATATATGGGGTATCAGCGTACTCAGGACAAATTGACAACAATTTTTGAGGTCCAATTTCTTTTCTTACTCTTGGGAAAATAAAAAATTGGGGGCGAAAAGATCATTTTTGTGAAAAAATATGATTTTTTATTTTTACGGCTCTGCATTATAAACTTCTGTGAAGCAATTGGTGGGTCAAAGTGGTCACCACACATCTAGATAAGTTCCTTAGGGTGTCTACTTTCCAAAATGGTGTCACTTGTTGGGGGTTTCAATGTTTAGGCACATGAGGGGCTCTCCAAACGCAACATGGCGTCCCATCTCAATTCCTGTCAATTTTGCATTGAAAAGTCAAATGGCGCTCCTTTCCTTCCGAGCTGTGCCATGCGCCCAAACAGTGGTTTACCCCCACATATGGGGTATCAACATACTCAGGTCAGATTGTACAACAACGTTTGGCATCCATTTTGTCCTGTTACCCTTGGTAAAATGAAACAAATTGGAGCTGAAATAAATTTTGTGTGAAAAAAAGTTAAATATTCATTTTTATTTAAACATTCCAAAAATTCCTGTGAAACCCCTGAAGGGTTAATAAACTTCTTGAATGTGGTTTTGAGCACCTTGAGGGGTGCAGTTTTTAGAATGGTGTCACACTTGGCTATTTTCTATCATATAAACCCCTCAAAATGACTTCAAATGAGATGTGGTCCCTAAAAAAAAATGGTGTTGTAAAAATGAGAAATTGCTGGTCAACTTTTAACCCTTATAACTCCCTAACAAAAAAAAATTTTGGTTCCAAAATTGTGCTGATGTAAAGTAGACATGTGGGAAATGTTACTTATTAAGTATTTTGCGTGACATATCTCTGTGATTTAAGGGCATAAAAATTTAAAGTTGGAAAATTGCGAAATTTTCTAAATTTTTGCCAAATTTCCGTTTTTTTCACAAATAAACGCAAGTTATATCAAATAAATTTTACCACTACCATGAAGTACAATATGTCATGAGAAAACAATGTCAGAATCACCGGGAACCGTTAAAGCGTTCCAGAGTTATAACCTCATAAGGGGACAGTGGTCAGAATTGTAAAAATTGGCCCGGTCATTAACGTGCAAACCACCCTCGGGGCTTAAGGGGTTAAAAAGACGAATATAAATAAACATGGTACCGCTGAAAACGCCATCTTGTCCCACAAAAAAACGAACCGTCATACAGCGTCATCAGCAAAAAAAAAGTAAAAAGTTATATCTCTCAGAATAAAGCGGTGCAAAAATAATTATTTTTTCTATAAAATAGTTTTTATTGTATAAAAGCACCAATACATAAAAAATTATATTAATGAGATATCGCTCTGATCGTACTGACCCAAATAATAAAACTGCTGCATCAATTTTACCCCACGCGGAATGTATAAACGCCCCCCCAAAAGAAATTCATGAATTGCTAGTTTCTGTTCATTCTGCCTCCCAAAAATAGGAATAAAAAGCGATCAAAAAATGTCATGTCCCCGAAAATGGTACTAATAAAAACATCAACTCGTCCCGCAAAAAAACAAGACCTGACATGACTCTGTGGGCCAAAGTATGGAAAAATTATAGCTCTCAAAATACGGTGATGCACAAATTATTTTTTGCAATAAAAAGCGTATTTTAGTGTGTGACAGCTGCCAAACATAAAAACCCGCTATAACGCCTCTTTCACACGTCCTGATATTTCCGGTACCAGAGATGTCAGTGTCTGTTTGTGTAACACTTGCGGCACACGTGTGCCGCATCAGTACCACAAGGACGGGCACCAGGTAAGAAGCGTTACAGTAAGCGCTGTTCCCCGGCGCCGGGTGCTGAACATGACTCTCATCATTCTCTATTCTCTCCTGCTTGTGTCAATCATCGGCAGAGCAGGGGAGAATGATGAGAGCCATGTTCAGCACCCGGCACCGGGGAACAGCACTTACTCTAACGCTTCTTCCCTGGCGTCGATGCATGTCACATGGATGACATTCATGTGTGTTATGTGTATGCACGTGTGCTGGATGCTTTGTGGCCCGTACTGACATTAAAAAATGGACATGTCAGCGTGTTTTGCCCACGGACAGACATATGGTCTGTGCACAGAACCATTCACTTGAATAGGCAAATAGCGCTCCGTTCCTCCCGAGTTTCTCTGCATGGTTGCCCAATGGTATAAAATTCTGTGACACACTCATGGTGTCAATATAATCACTGCACCGCTAGATGAATTCAATGAGAGGTGTAATTCGTAAAATGGGGTCACTTATGGGGGGTTCTGCTGTTTTGGCATCTCAGGGGCTTTCCCAGTGGGTCATGTGTTATGATCTGGTGACCTTGGAGCAGCATGAAAACTTTCACTGGAGTAGGTGGTAACTATACTGACCGCAAACCCTGATCTTAACACCGCAACTAGAAGTAGCCGTGGGGTGTGCCTAACAAATCCTAGACACCTCGACACAGCCGGAGGACTAAATACCCCTATAGATGGAAATAGGAATTCTACCTTGCCTCAGAGCAGAACCCCATAGGATAGGCTGCCCCCCACAAATAATGACTGTGAGTAGTAGAGGAAAAGACACACGCAGGCAGGAAACAGGATTTAGCAAAAGAGGCCACACTAGCTAAAATAGGAAAGGATAGGACAGGATACCAAGCGGTCAGTATTAAAATCCTTCCAAAAATATCCACAGCAGAAAATACAAAAACTCCACCATCTAAGGCTGGTTTCACACTTGCGTTTTAAAACGCATGCGTTTGAAAAAAAAAACGCATGGTGAAAAAACGCATGTAAACGCATGCAAACGCTGCGTTTTTTTAGACGCATGCGTTTTTGCATGTGGTGTAAAAAACGCGGCGTTTTGACGCGTTTACATGCGTTTTTCCATGCGTTTGCGTTTTTTAAACGCATGCTGAGAAATGTGTGACAGCTGACAATCATCTAAATAAAGTTAAAAAAAACACTATAAACATAAATAGCTAGGGTTAATGTTAGGGGTAGGGGTAGGGATCCTAACCCTACCCGTACCCCTAACCCTAAAGGGATCCTAACCCTAACCCTAAAGGGATCCTACCCCTAACCCTACCCCTAACCATAAAGGGATCCTAACCCTAACCCTAACCTTACCCCTAACCCTAACCCTACCCCTAACCCTAATCTCTTTAGGGTTAGGGTTAGGATCTCTTTAGGGTTAGGGGTAGGGTTAGGGGTAGGGTTAGGATCCCTTTAGGGTTAGGGGTAGGGTTAGGATCCCTTTAGGGTTAGGGGTATTGTTAGGGGTAGGGTTAGGGTTAGGATCCCTTTAGGGTTAGGGTTAGGATCCCTGTAGGGTTAAGGTTATGATCCCGTTAGGGTTAGGGTTAGGATCCCTTTAGGGTTAGGATCCCTTTAGGGTTAGGGTTAGGATCCCTTTATCACCTTTATGGTGGGGGGTGGCATATCAGTGTGTTTTCTGTTTTTTTAATATAAAAACGCATGCGTTTTTAACGCAAACAAATGCATGCACACAAAAACGCATGCGTTTCCATTGACTCCAATGTATTTTTGGCCCCAAAAAAACGCATGAAAACGCATGCATTTTATTTGTCCGAAAAACGCCCCTCAAAAATACTACAAGTTGCATTTTTGAAAATGAACGCATGCAGTAAAAAAACGCATGCGATTGAAAACACGACCAAACGCGTACCAAAAAAAAGCATGCGTTTTCAATGTTAAATATAGGGAAAAAAACGCATGCATTTTTGTGTGCAAAAAACGCTGCAGACAAAAACGCAAGTGTGAAACCACCCTAACTAAAGACGTGGAGCGTATATCTGCAACTCCAGAGAATCCAACAAGACTGAGAAAACACTGACACAGTCTAAGCTGGACAAGAGAAAACAAATGAATAGCACAGAATATAAGCACACAGCATGTGTGCCACAGAAAAAGAAACAGACACTTATCTTTGCTGAATTGGAAGCTAAGCAGGAGAAGCCAGACAGAGATCCAACACTTCCCAAGAAACATTGACAACTGGCAAGGACTAATGAGTCCTGCAAACCTAAATACCCCAGTCAGAATTGCAATCAGCAGATACACCTGTCCAAGACTGCAGCCCAGGGACAACTGCATTACCACCTACAACCACCGGAGGGAGCCCAAAAGCAGAATTCACAACAGTCATGGCACCTGCAAACCATAACATTAAAATCTGGTGCTACTTCCCTTCTGAGCGTTGCTCTGCACCCAAACAGTGGTTTACCCCCACATCGGGGTATCAGCATTCTCAGGACATATTGCACAATAACTTTTGGGGTCTAATTTCCCCTGTTACCCTTGGGAAAATAAAAAATTGGGGGCAAAAATACAATTTTTAATGGAAAAAATATGATTTTTTATTTTTACGGCTCTAGATTGTAAACTCCTGTGAAGCACTTGGGGGTTAAAAGTGCTCACCATACATCTAGATAAGTTCCTTAGGGGTCTAGTTTCCAAAATGGGGTCACTTGTGGGAGGTTTTCATTGTCTAGGCACATCAGGGGCTCTCCAAACGCGACATGACGCCTGCAGATCATTCTATCAAAGTCTGCATTCCAAAACGTCACTGCTTTCCTTCTGAGTCCCGACGTGTGCCCATACAGTAGTTTTCTCCCACATATGGGGTATCAGCGTACTCAGGACAAAATTTACAACAACTCTTGGGGACTAATTTCTCCTCTTACCCTTGGAAAAATTAAAAAATGGGGACTAAAAGATCATGTTTGTGGAAAAAATATGATTTTTTTTTATTTTCACGCCCGGGCGTTACAAACTTTAGTGAAACACCTGGGGGTTCAAAGTTCTCACCACACATCTAGATAAGTTCCTTAGAGGGTCTAGTTTACAAAATAGTGTCACTTTTGCGGGGTTTCCACTGTTTAGGCTCATCAGGGGCTCTGCAAACATGACATGGCGTTCGATCTCAATTCCAGCCAATTTTGCGTTGAAAAAGTCAAACAGCGCTCCGTCCCTTCTGAGATCTGCCATGAGCCCAAACAGTGGTTTACCCCCACATATGGGGCATAAGCGTACTCAGGACAAATTGCACAATAACTGACGGGGTTACCCTTGGGAAAATTAAAATTGGGGGTGAAAGGATCATTTTTGTCGAACAAATATGATTTTTTTTAATTTTACAGCTCTACCTTATAAACTTCTGTGAAGGATTTGGCTGTTCAAAGTGCTCACCACACATCTAGATCAGTTCCTTGGGGGGTCTAGTTTTTAAAATGGGGTCACTTTAGGGGGGATTCCACTGTTTATGCACATCAGGGGCTCTCCAAACGTGACATGGTGTCCGATCTCAATTCCAGCCAATTTTGCGTTGAAAAAGTCAAACGGCGCTTCTTCCCTTCCGAGCTCTGCCGTGCGCCCAAACAGTGGTTTACCCCCACATATGGGGTATCTGAATACTCAGGACAAATTGCACAACGTTTGGGGTCCAATTTCTCCTGTTACCCTTGGGGAAAAAAATAAAAAAATTGGATCTGAAGTAATGTTTTTGTGAAAAAAAAGTTAAATGTTCATTTTTTTAAATATTCCAAAAATTGCTGTGAAGCACCAGAAGGGTTAATAAACTTCTTGAATGTGGTTTTGACCACTTTGAGGGGTGCAGTTTTTAGAATGGTGTCACACTTGGGTATTTTCTATCATATAGGCCCCTCAAAGTGATTTCAAATGTGATGTGGTCCCTAAAAAATATGGTCTTGTAAAAATGAGAAATCACTGGCCAACTTTTAACCCTTATAACTCCCTAACAAAAAAAAAATTTGGTTCCAAAATTGTGCTGATTAGGGTTGAGCGAACCAGGTCGGTCATTTTCATAAGTCGCTGACTTTTGGCACAGTCGGGTTTCATGAAACCCGACCCGATCCCTGTGTGGGGTCGGCCATGCGGTACGCGACTTTCGCGCCAAAGTCGCGTTTCAATGACGCGAAAAGCGCCATTTCTCAGCCAATGAAGGTGGACGCAGAGTGTGGGCAGCGTGATGACATAGGTCTCAGTCCCCACCATCTTAGAGAAGGGCATTGCAGTGATTGGCTTGCTGTCTGCGGCGTCACAGGGGCTATAAAGGGGCGTTCCCGCCGACCGCCATCTTACTGTTGCTGATCCGAGCATAGGGAGAGGTTGCTGCCGCTTCGTCGGAAGCAGGGATAGCGTTAGGCAGGGTCCATTAACCCCCAAACCGCTTGTGCTGTAGCGATTTCCACTGTCCAACACCACCTTTTGTTTGCAGGGACAGTGGAGGCTACATTTTTTTTCCTCAGCGCTGTAGCTCATTGGGCTGCCTAGAAGGCTCCCTGATAGCTGCATTGCTGTTTGTACACCGCTGTGCAAACCAACTGCTTTTTTCAAAGCACAAATGTTGTTCCTTCCTTTCTGCACAGCTATCGTTTGTTTGTCCACACTTTTTATTTAATTTGTGCAGCAGTCCACTCCTTGTTATTGCTGCCTGCCATACATTGCTGAGATAACTGCAGGGAGATAGTAATTGTAGGACAGTCCCTTTTTTTTTTTTTTTTGTTACATCTGTTCAAGCCACTTTCTGCCACAGAAAATATACTCTAATACAGTGGCCCAGATTTATTCACTAGTCTCCCTGAATAAAAAAAAAAGGGTGCAGATTAAAATTGGCAAATCTGCATCAGTGGCATTCCTGTGTGTGGCATCTGTGTCTCATTTTCTGGCACAGAAAACATACAGTCTAACAGTGGGCCTGATTTCTTGCCAATTCTCCCAGAAATAAAAAAAAAAATAGTGGGAGATTAATATTGGCATTTGTGCTTCAGTGCCAGTCGTGTGTGCCATCTCTCTCAAATTGTGGGGCACAGAAAGCCTAGTGTCTGTTTTTTTGTGTTTTGTTTTTTAAATTCTCCCTGAAAAAAAAAATAAATAGTGGGAGATTACTATTGGCATTTGTGCTTGAGTGCCAGTCGTGTGTGCCATCTCTCTCAAATTTAGGGGCACAGAAAGCCTAGTGTCTTTTTTTTTTATTTTGGTTTTTAAATTCTCCCTGAAAAAAAATAAATAGTGAGAGATTAATATTGGCATTTGCGCTTGAGTGCCAGTCGTGTGTGCCATCTCTCTCAAATTGTGGGGCACAGAAAGCCTAGTGTCTTTTTCTTATTTTGGTTTTTAAATTCTCCCTGAAAAAAAATAAATAGTGGGAGATTAATATTGGCATTTGTGCTTGAGTGCCAGTCGTGTGTGCCATCTCTCTCAAATTGTGGGCCACAGAAAGCCTAGTGTCTGTTTTATTTTGTTATTTCGGTTTTTAAATTCTCCCTGAAAAAAAAAAATAGTGGGAGATTAATATTGGCATTTGTGCTTGAGTGCCAGTCGTGTGTGCCATCTCTCTCAAATTGTGGGGCACAGAAAGCCTAGTGTCTTTTTTTTATTTTGGTTTTTAAATTCTCCCTGAAAAAAAATAAATAGTGGGAGATTAATATTGGCATTTGCGCTTGAGTGCCAGTCGTGTGTGCCATCTCTCTCAAATTGTGGGGCAAAGAAAGCCTAGTGTCTGTTTTTTTTTTATTTTGGTTTTTAAATTCTCCCTGAAAAAAAATAAATAGTGGGAGATTAATATTGGCATTTGTGCTTGAGTGCCAGTCGTGTGTGCCATCTCTCTCAAATTGTGGGGCACAGAAAGCCTAGTGTCTGTTTTTTTTATTTTGGTTTTTAAATTCTCCCTGAAAAAAAATAAATAGTGGGAGATTAATATTGGCATTTGTGCTTGAGTGCCAGTCCTGCGTGTGTGGCATCTCTCTCATTTTGTGCCACAGAAAACCGAGTGTGTAACATTGTGCCTGATTTTCCTTGCAGTCTCACCCACCTATAAAGGGATATCTAAATCCTACAGAAGTTTGAGTTCACCTTGTAAGTTGTTTTACAGTAACAAATACCGTTACTTTGGTTACATTTTTAAAACAATGAGGAAGTCTGGTGGAAGAGGTCGTGGCCGTGGGCGTTCATTGCGAGCTGGTAATGATGATAGTGGTGGTGGAGCATCAGGTGGTCGTGGGAAAAACAATATAGCACCTAAGTCTCGAGCTGTGGAGCCAGGTTCATCATCTGGCTACACAAGGCCTCGAACGCTCCCTTTTCTGGGAGTAGGAAAACCGCTTTTAAAGCCGGAGCAGCAAGAGCAAGTTTTGGCTTTCCTTGCTGACTCAGCCTCTAGCTCTTTTGCCTCCTCTTCTGAAACTGGTAAATGTAAAAGCAGCGCGTCGTTAGTGGATGTTCACGCTCAGGGACAAGTTGCTCCATTGTCCTGTTCAGCAAAAACAACAACAGAGAAGGATGCGTCAGGCGACACAACGAGTTACTCCATGGAGCTCTTTACACATACCGTTCCTGGGTTAGAAAGTGAAACAGTTAACAGGCCATGCCCATTACAAGTTGAATCGGACATGGAGTGCGCAGATGCACAGCGACAGCCAGATTACTATGCTGTTCCTTTGACTCAAACCACAACATTGCCCTCGCAGTGTACTGATCCAGAATCAGACCCTGATGAGACTATGGTGCCCCGTCACGAACGCTATACCACCGGCTTACACGGTAACACAGACAAAGTTGCACATGAGATAGAAGAGGATGTCATAGATGACCCAGTTGTTGACCCCGATTGGCAGCCATTGGGGGAACAGGGTGCAGGCGGCAGTAGTTCTGAAGCGGAGGAGGAGGGGCCGCAGCAGGCATCAACATCGCAACAGGTTCCATCTGCCGGGCCCGTATCTGGCCCAAAACGCGTGGCAAAGCCAAAACCAGTTGGAGGACAGCATGGCCATCCGGTTAAAGAAGCTCAGTCTGCAATGCCTGAAAAGGTATCCGATGCTAGAAAGAGTGCAGTCCGGCATTTTTTTAAACAACATCCAATTGATCAGCGCAAAGTCATCTGTCAAAAATGTTCAACTACCTTAAGCAGAGGTCAGAATCTGAAAAGTCTAAATACAAGTTGCATGCATAGACATTTAACCACCATGCATTTGCAAGCCTGGACTAACTACCAAACGTCCCTTAAGGTTGTAGCACCCTCGGCCAATGAAGCTAGTCAGCAACGGTACATCATTTCCGTCACTGTAAGGCCACCAGTATCTGTGCAGGTTTCGTTGCCAGGCCAAAGCAGTCAGGGTCCGGGAATCACCAGTTTCGTAGTAGGAAA
Source organism: Ranitomeya imitator (assembly GCF_032444005.1). NCBI lineage: Eukaryota > Metazoa > Chordata > Amphibia > Anura > Dendrobatidae > Ranitomeya > Ranitomeya imitator. The sequence goes on along the minus strand of NW_027193317.1, from coordinate 8,269 downwards.
CACTGCATGTAGGGCACCGGCAAGAATACCGTCTCCAACCGTCTCTCAGTCTGCCATGTCCACCGGCACCCCCGCTAGTTCCACAATCTCCAGCTCTCCAGTCCAGCTCACCCTACATGAGACTCTCGTTAGAAAAAGGAAGTACTCATCCTCGCATCCGCGTACACAGGGTTTGAACACCCACATAGCTAGACTAATCTCGTTAGAGATGATGCCCTACCGGTTAGTTGAAAGCGAAGCTTTCAAAGCCCTGATGGACTACGCTGTACCACGCTATGAGCTACCCAGTTGACACTTCTTTTCGAGAAAAGCCATCCCAGCCCTCCACCAGCATGTTAAAGAGCGCATCGTCCATGCACTCAGGCAATCTGTGAGTACAAAGGTGCACTTGACAACAGATGCATGGACCAGTAGGCATGGCCAGGGACGTTACGTGTCCATCACGGCACACTGGGTGAATGTGGTGGATGCAGGGTCCACAGGGGACAGCAATATTGGGACAGTTCTGCCTAGCCCACGGTCTAGGAAACAGTTGGCTGTAGCCGTTCGCCCCCCCCTCCTCCTCGTCCTCCTGCAGAAGCAAGAGCTCGTCCACAGACTGCAGTCGCACAACCACTCCATCCGCAGCTGCCACTGTTGCACACCAGGTGTCCCATTATGGGGCAGCTACTGGCAAGCGTCAGCAGGCTGTATTGGCTATGAAGTGTTTGGGCGACAACAGACACACCGCGGAAGTTCTGTCCGAGTTCTTGCAGAAAGAAACGCAGTCGTGGCTGGGCACTGTAGATCTTGAGGCAGGCCAGGTAGTGAGTGATAACGGAAGGAATTTCATGGCTGCCATCGCCCTTTCCCATCTGAAACACATTCCTTGCCTGGCTCACACCTTAAACCTGGTGGTGCAGTGCTTCCTGAAAAGTTATCCGAGGTTATCCGACCTGCTCCTCAAAGTGCACGGACTTTGCTCGCATATCCGCCGTTCGCCCGTACACTCCAGCCGTATGCAGACCTATCAGCGGTCTTTGAACCTTCCCCAGCATCGCCTAATCATCGACGTTGCAACAAGGTGGAACTCAACACTGCACATGCTTCAGAGAGTGTGCGAACAGAGGCGTGCTGTTATGTATTTGTGGGAGGATACACATACACGGGCAGGCAGTAGGATGGCAGACATGGAGTTGTTAGGTGTGCAGTGGTCGAAGGTACAAGACATGTGTCAAGTCCTTCAGTGTTTTGAGGAATGCACACGGCTGGTTAGTGCAGACAACACCATAATAAGCATGAGCATCCCCCTAATGCATCTGCAGATGCAAAGTTTGATGCACATAAAGGAGCAGGCGTCTGCAGCAGAAGAAGCGGAAAGCCTTGATGACAGTCAGCCATTGTCTGGTCAGGGCAATGTACAGGACGAGGTAGCGGGCGAACAGGAGGAGGAGGAAGAGGAGGATGATGGGGATGAGTATTTTTTTAATGAGGAAGCTTCTCCGGGGCCACTGGAAATTGGTGGCGTGGCAAGGCCGGGTTCTGTTTTTTTGAGGGACACAAGTGACGTAGATTTGCCTGTAACTGCCCCTCAACCCAGCACAACCGCAGATTTGACAACTGGAACTTTGGCCCACATGGCGGATTATGCCTTACGTATCCTCAAAAGGGACCCACGCATTATTAAAATGATGACCGATGACGATTACTGGTTGGCCTGCCTCCTTGATCCTCGCTATAAAGGCAAATTGCAAAATATTATGCCACATGAGAACCTGGAACAAATATTAGCAACCAAACAATCAACTCTTGTTGACCGTTTGATTCAGGCATTCCCAGCACACAGCGCCGGTGATGGTTCTCACACGAGCTGCAGGGGGCAGCAGGCCAGAGGTGTTAAAGGTGCACAAATCAGAAGTGGCATTGGACAGAGGGGTGTTCTGACCAGGTTGTGGAGTGATTTTGCTATGACCGCAGACAGGACAGGTACTGCAGCATCAATTCAAAGTGAAAGGAGACAACATTTGTCCAGTATGGTTACTAACTATTTTTCATTCCTTATCGATGTTCTCCCTCAACCGTCATTCCCATTTGATTACTGGGCATCCAAATTAGACACCTGGCCAGAATTGGCAGAATATGCATTGCAGGAGGTTGCTTGCCCAGCAGCTAGTGTGCTATCAGAAAGAGTATTCAGTGCTGCAGGTTCAATATTAACCGAAACAAGGACTCGTCTGGCTACCCAAAATGTTGATGATCTGACCTTCATTAAAATGAACCACTACTGGATTTCGAATTATTTTGCCCCACCTTTCCCGGCTGACACCTAGCTTTCCAATGAAAAGGTCTTGCTTGTGGACTGCTCTGACTGAATTTTCCAATCTCGTAATTTGCAGCAGCTGTTTGTCCTGCATACGACATGTTTACACCTCCCTAAATGGCCAAACTCCCCCCCACGGGGCCGTGGTCTTGCCACTTGGCGCAAGCACCCGTGAGAGTGCGGTTTGTCTGAAGAGGTGGGTGTGCCCGCTTTTGGTCAACGGCACTGCCACTGGGTCCCTCATAGTACAATAAAGTGTCTCTGGCGGTGGTGGCACGCAACCAACGTCAGACACACCGTTGTAACATGAGGGGTCCTGGGCCTGTACCGCCGGCCACAAGACAGTTTCCCCCCCCCCCCCCAGCTCAAACAGTGCTCTACGATTTGCAAAATTATCTCTCACAGCTCCACCAATGTTTAGTCTATGCACTGACATCCTTCAATGCCTGGCACTGACAATACCAATGTGTTGACATGTATGATGCTACTTAAAATAGTCAGGGGCAGTGTCCTATATTTACACCAGTAAATACTTTGCGCCAAATTACTAGGTCTGAAACTCAGCAGAGGAGCCCACCCCTGTACCTAAGTATGCCACCCTTTTGTTTTTTGGTTTTGTTGTATTGCGAGACATTAACATCTATTTATTTTTTGGGAGTACTAACTGTTAGACATTCATTACAATCGGCCTCCGCTGACAACACCAATGCTGCCTGTGTACCCCTGCAAGATAATTCCAAGTGCATAGAGCCTACTTTTGTTATGTTAGGCCTACTAAACCTGTCTGCAGTCCCTCCTTCCAATAGTCCTCCACTGACCACACCACTGCTGCCCGTGTACCCCTGGAACCTATTTTAAAGTGCCTACAGCCTACTTTTGTTATGTTAGGCCTACTAAGCCTGTCTGCGGTCCCTCCTTCCAATAGTCCTCCACTGACCACACCACTGCTGCCCGTGTACCCCTGGAACATATTTTAAAGTGCCTACAGCCTACTTTTGCTATGTTAGGCCTACTAAGCCTGTCTGCGGTCCCTCCTTCCTGTAGTCCTCCACTGACCACACCACTGCTGCTCGTGTACCCCTGGAACCTATTTTAAAGTGCCTACAGCCTACTTTTGGTATGTTAGGCCTACTAAGCCTGTCTGCGGTCCCTCCTTCCAATAGTCCTCCACTGACCACACCACTGCTGCCCGTGTACTCCTGGAACCTATTTTAAATTGCATAGAGCATCCTTTTTTTAATTGTAGGCGTACTAAGTCTGTCTGCGGTCCATAATTGAAATTGTCCTCCACTGACCAGACCACTGCTGCCCGTGTACCCCTGTAACCTTTTTTAAACTGCACTGAGCCAAATTTTTTGTTCAAGGCCTACTACCTGTGTCTGTCTGCGCCACTCAATACAGCTGTCCTCCTCTGAAAAAAGCTGAGCGTCAATAGTCTGGTTTTCAGCCTATAGGAATTTGAAAACTGCATTGGGGCTACTACTTCGGTAGGGCCTACTAACGGTGTCTGATGCTCCAAGGTGTTCTCCAGGTTGCCTCTCTATAGCTTCTATCTTCTAGCTCTCGTTAAGTAGTTGTTGAAACAACACCACATTAGGCCTACAAGTTGGGTCTGGGTTGTAGAGACGGTGTCTCCCGCTCCAAGGTGTTTTCCAGGTTGCCTCTCCATAGCTTCTATCTTCTAGCTCTCGTTAAGTAGTTGTTGAAACAACACTGCATTAGGCCTACAAGTTGGGTCTGGGTTGTAGAGACGGTGTCTTCCGCTCCAAGGTGTTCTCCAGGTTGCCTCTCCATAGCTTCTATCTTCTAGCTCTCGTTAAGTAGTTGTTGAAACAACACTGCATTAGGCCTACAAGTTGGGTCTGTGTTGTAGAGACGGTGTCTTCCGCTCCAAGGTGTTCTCCAGGTTGCCTCTCCATAGCTTCTATCTTCTAGCTCTCGTTAAGTAGTTGTTGAAACAACACTGCATTAGGCCTACAAGTTGGGTCTGGGTTGTAGAGACGGTGTCTCCCGCTCCAAGGTGTTCTCCAGGTTGCCTCTCCATAGCTTCTATCTTCTAGCTCTCGTTAAGTAGTTGTTGAAACACTGCATTAGGCCTACAAGTTGGGTCTGGGTTGTAGAGACGGTGTCTTCCGCTCCAAGGTGTTCTCCAGGTTGCCTCTCCATAGCTTCTATCTTCTAGCTCTCGTTAAGTAGTTGTTGAAACAACACTGCATTAGGCCTACAAGTTGGGTCTGTGTTGTAGAGACGGTGTCTTCCGCTCCAAGGTGTTCTCCAGGTTGCCTCTCCATAGCTTCTATCTTCTAGCTCTCGTTAAGTAGTTGTTGAAACAACACTGCATTAGGCCTACAAGTTGGGTCTGGGTTGTAGAGACGGTGTCTCCCGCTCCAAGGTGTTCTCCAGGTTGCCTCTCCATAGCTTCTATCTTCTAGCTCTCGTTAAGTAGTTGTTGAAACACTGCATTAGGCCTACAAGTTGGGTCTGGGTTGTAGAGACGGTGTCTCCCGCTCCAAGGTGTTCTCCAGGTTGCCTCTCCATAGCTTCTATCTTCTAGCTCTCGTTAACTAGTTGTTGAAACAACACTGCATTAGGCCTACAAGTTGGGTCTGGGTTGTAGAGATGTTGTCTCCCACTCCAAGGTGTTCTCCAGGTTGCCTCTCCATAGCTTCTATCTTCTAGCTCTCGTTAAGTAGTTGTTGAAACAACACCACATTAGGCCTACAAGTTGGGTCTGGGTTGTAGAGACTGTGTCTCCCGCTCCAAGGTGTTCTCCAGGTTGCCTCTCCATAGCTTCTATCTTCTAGCTCTCGTTAAGTAGTTGTTGAAACAACACTGCATTAGGCCTACAAGTTGGGTCTGGGTTGTAGAGACGGTGTCTTCCGCTCCAAGGTGTTCTCCAGGTTGCCTCTCCATAGCTTCTATCTTCTAGCTCTCGTTAAGTAGTTGTTGAAACAACACTGCATTAGGCCTACAAGTTGGGTCTGGGTTGTAGAGACGGTGTCTCCCGCTCCAAGGTGTTCTCCAGGTTGCCTCTCCATAGCTTCTATCTTCTAGCTCTCGTTAAGTAGTTGTTGAAACAACACTGCATTAGGCCTACAAGTTGGGTCTGTGTTGTAGAGACAGTGTCTTCCGCTCCAAGGTGTTCTCCAGGTTGCCTCTCCATAGCTTCTCTCTTCTAGCTCTCGTTAAGTAGTTGTTTGTCATGAAATGGTAATTCAGAACCACAATGGATGTTGAAGTTCAGAGCACAAATAGTGACCTGACAATAACCAAAAACATAGGACGAGCTCTGAGACGTGGGAACTCTGCTGACCGCAATCCCTATACTATCGTACCACAACTAAAGGCGGCCGTGGATTGCGCCTAACGCTACCTATGCAACTCAGCACAGCCTGAGAAACTAGCTAGGCCTAAGAGGAAAACAAGCCTAACTTGCCTCAAAGAAATTCCCCACAGGAAAAGGCAGCCCCCACATATAATGACTGTGAGTGAGATGAAATTACAAACGTAGAGATGAAACAGATTTAGCAAAGTGAGGCCCGACTTTCTGAATAGACCGAAGATAGAAAAGGTAACTTTGCGGTCAACACAAAACCCTACTAACAACCACGCAGAGGGGGCAAAAAGACCCTCCGTACCGAACTAACGGCACGGAGGTACACCCTCTGCGTCTCAGAGCTTCCAGCAAGCAACAAAAACAAAAGAGCACGCTGGACAGAAAAAAACAGCAAACCAAAAAAAATAACACAGCACAACTTAGCTTATGCAGAGCAGCAGGCCACAGGAACGATCCAGGAGGAAGCTAGATCCACACTAGAACATTGACAAGAGGCCAGGATCAAAGCACCAGGTGGAGCTAAATAGGAAACGTCTAACGACATCACCACATCACCTGAGGAAGGAGGCTCAGAAGCCGCAGTACCACTACCTTCCACCAACGGAAGCTCACAGAGAGAACCAGCCGAAATACCACTTGTGGCCACAGGAGGGAGCTCTGCCACAGAATTCACAACAGTTGTTGAAACAACACTGCATTAGGCCTACAAGTTGGGTCTGGGTTGTAGAGATGTTGTCTCCCGCTCCAAGGTGTTCTGCAGGTTGCCTCTCCATAGCTTCTATCTTCTAGCTCTCGTTAAGTAGTTGTTGAAACAACACTGCATTAGGCCTACAAGTTGGTTCTGGGTTGTAGAGACGGTGTCTCCCGCTCCAAGGTGTTCTCCAGGTTGCCTCTCCATAGCTTCTATCTTCTAGCTCTCGTTAAGTAGTTGTTGAAACAACACTGCATTAGGCCTACAAGTTGGGTCTGGGTTGTAAAGACGGTGTCTCCCGCTCCAAGGTGTTCTCCAGGTTGCCTCTCCATAGTTTCTATCTTCTAGCTCTCGTTAAGTAGTTGTTGAAACAACACTGCATTAGGCCTACAAGTTGGGTCTGGGTTGTAGAGACGGTGTCTTCCGCTCCAAGGTGTTCTCCAGGTTGCCTCTCCATAGTTTCTATCTTCTAGCTCTCGTTAAGTAGTTGTTGAAACAACACTGCATTAGGCCTACAAGTTGGGTCTGGGTTGTAGAGACGGTGTCTTCCGCTCCAAGGTGTTCTCCAGGTTGCCTCTCCATAGCTTCTATCTTCTAGCTCTCGTTAAGTAGTTGTTGAAACAACACTGCATTAGGCCTACAAGTTGGGTCTGGGTTGTAGAGACGGTGTCTCCCGCTCCAAGGTGTTCTCCAGGTTGCCTCTCCATAGCTTCTATCTTCTAGCTCTCGTTAAGTAGTTTTTGAAACAACACTGCATTAGGCCTACAAGTTGGGTCTGGGTTGTAGAGAAGGTGTCTCCCGCTCCAAGGTGTTCTCCAGGTTGCCTCTCCATAGCTTCTATCTTCTAGCTCTCGTTAAGTAGTTGTTGAAACAACACCGCATTAGGCCTACAAGTTGGGTCTGGGTTGTAGAGACGGTGTCTCCCGCTCTAAGGTGTTCTCCAGGTTGCCTCTCCATAGCTTCTATCTTCTAGCTCTCGTTAAGTAGTTGTTGAAACAACACTGCATTAGGCCTACAAGTTGGGTCTGGGTTGTAGAGACGGTGTCTTCCGCTCCAAGGTGTTCTCCAGGTTGCCTCTCCATAGCTTCTATCTTCTAGCTCTCGTTAAGTAGTTGTTGAAACAACACTGCATTAGGCCTACAAGTTGGGTCTGGGTTGTAGAGAAGGTGTCTCCTGCTCCAAGGTGTTCTCCAGGTTGCCTCTCCATAGCTTCTATCTTCTAGCTCTCGTTAAGCAGTTGTTGAAACAACACTGCATTAGGCCTACAAGTTGGGTCTGGGTTGTAGAGACGGTGTCTTCCGCTCCAAGGTGTTCTCCAGGTTGCCTCTCCATAGCTTCTATCTTCTAGCTCTCGTTAAGTAGTTGTTGAAACAACACTGCATTAGGCCTACAAGTTGGATCTGGGTTGTAGAGACGGTGTCTCCCGCTCCAATGTGTTCTCCAGGTCGCCTTTCCTGAGCTTCTATCGTCAGGCTCTTGTTAAATAGTTGTTAAATGGAACAACTGCATTTGGCCTACTAGTTGGGTTGGGGCCTACTAACAGTGTCTGCCGCTCCTTGCTGTTCTCCTGGTTTCCTGTCCTGAAATTCCATTTTCAGGCTGTCGTTAAGTAGTTGTTAATGTTAGACTGCATTTGGCCTACTAGTTGGGTTGGGGCCTACTATCGGTGTCTGCCGCTCCTTGCTGTTCTCCTCCACTGAACAAAGCTGTGCCGCCTGTTTACTACTGTTGCCAATTTTGAACTGCATTTAGACTACTTACTGATTTGGGCCTACTCTCTGTGTCAGCCTCTCATTACAGTCGTCCTTCATTGAACAAAGCAATGCCCCCAGGTTAGTCCTGTTACCAATTTTGAACTGCATTTAGCCCACTTTATTCTTTGGGTCCATATCTGTGTTTCCTCCTCATCCTGCCCATTGCCCAACCAGTGATAGAAGAGTCT
>NW_027193316.1:0-24191 GCF_032444005.1 Ranitomeya imitator | reverse complement strand
GAAGCAGCTGGTCCCGGCTGTACCCAACGATCTTCTAGCTTAGGGAGACTTCGCTTCTCCCAGAAGGCACCTGGAATATGCAAATTAGCCTCCTGAAGCTTGAATCCCTGGTTTGGTGATGCTTTCGAAGCAGCTGGTCCCGGCTGTACCCAACGATCTTCTAGCTTAGGGAGACTTCGCTTCTCCCAGAAGGCACCTGGAATATGCAAATTAGCCTCCTGAAGCTTGAATCCCTGGTTTGGTGATGCTTTCGAAGCAGCTGGTCCCGGCTGTACCCAACGATCTTCTAGCTTAGGGAGACTTCGCTTCTCCCAGAAGGCACCTGGAATATGCAAATTAGCCTCCTGAAGCTTGAATCCCTGGTTTGGTGATGCTTTCGAAGCAGCTGGTCCCGGCTGTACCCAACGATCTTCTAGCTTAGGGAGACTTCGCTTCTCCCAGAAGGCACCTGGAATATGCAAATTAGCCTCCTGAAGCTTGAATCCCTGGTTTGGTGATGCTTTCGAAGCAGCTGGTCCCGGCTGTACCCAACGATCTTCTAGCTTAGGGAGACTTCGCTTCTCCCAGAAGGCACCTGGAATATGCAAATTAGCCTCCTGAAGCTTGAATCCCTGGTTTGGTGATGCTTTCGAAGCAGCTGGTCCCGGCTGTACCCAACGATCTTCTAGCTTAGGGAGACTTCGCTTCTCCCAGAAGGCACCTGGAATATGCAAATTAGCCTCCTGAAGCTTGAATCCCTGGTTTGGTGATGCTTTCGAAGCAGCTGGTCCCGGCTGTACCCAACGATCTTCTAGCTTAGGGAGACTTCGCTTCTCCCAGAAGGCACCTGGAATATGCAAATTAGCCTCCTGAAGCTTGAATCCCTGGTTTGGTGATGCTTTCGAAGCAGCTGGTCCCGGCTGTACCCAACGATCTTCTAGCTTAGGGAGACTTCGCTTCTCCCAGAAGGCACCTGGAATATGCAAATTAGCCTCCTGAAGCTTGAATCCCTGGTTTGGTGATGCTTTCGAAGCAGCTGGTCCCGGCTGTACCCAACGATCTTCTAGCTTAGGGAGACTTCGCTTCTCCCAGAAGGCACCTGGAATATGCAAATTAGCCTCCTGAAGCTTGAATCCCTGGTTTGGTGATGCTTTCGAAGCAGCTGGTCCCGGCTGTACCCAACGATCTTCTAGCTTAGGGAGACTTCGCTTCTCCCAGAAGGCACCTGGAATATGCAAATTAGCCTCCTGAAGCTTGAATCCCTGGTTTGGTGATGCTTTCGAAGCAGCTGGTCCCGGCTGTACCCAACGATCTTCTAGCTTAGGGAGACTTCGCTTCTCCCAGAAGGCACCTGGAATATGCAAATTAGCCTCCTGAAGCTTGAATCCCTGGTTTGGTGATGCTTTCGAAGCAGCTGGTCCCGGCTGTACCCAACGATCTTCTAGCTTAGGGAGACTTCGCTTCTCCCAGAAGGCACCTGGAATATGCAAATTAGCCTCCTGAAGCTTGAATCCCTGGTTTGGTGATGCTTTCGAAGCAGCTGGTCCCGGCTGTACCCAACGATCTTCTAGCTTAGGGAGACTTCGCTTCTCCCAGAAGGCACCTGGAATATGCAAATTAGCCTCCTGAAGCTTGAATCCCTGGTTTGGTGATGCTTTCGAAGCAGCTGGTCCCGGCTGTACCCAACGATCTTCTAGCTTAGGGAGACTTCGCTTCTCCCAGAAGGCACCTGGAATATGCAAATTAGCCTCCTGAAGCTTGAATCCCTGGTTTGGTGATGCTTTCGAAGCAGCTGGTCCCGGCTGTACCCAACGATCTTCTAGCTTAGGGAGACTTCGCTTCTCCCAGAAGGCACCTGGAATATGCAAATTAGCCTCCTGAAGCTTGAATCCCTGGTTTGGTGATGCTTTCGAAGCAGCTGGTCCCGGCTGTACCCAACGATCTTCTAGCTTAGGGAGACTTCGCTTCTCCCAGAAGGCACCTGGAATATGCAAATTAGCCTCCTGAAGCTTGAATCCCTGGTTTGGTGATGCTTTCGAAGCAGCTGGTCCCGGCTGTACCCAACGATCTTCTAGCTTAGGGAGACTTCGCTTCTCCCAGAAGGCACCTGGAATATGCAAATTAGCCTCCTGAAGCTTGAATCCCTGGTTTGGTGATGCTTTCGAAGCAGCTGGTCCCGGCTGTACCCAACGATCTTCTAGCTTAGGGAGACTTCGCTTCTCCCAGAAGGCACCTGGAATATGCAAATTAGCCTCCTGAAGCTTGAATCCCTGGTTTGGTGATGCTTTCGAAGCAGCTGGTCCCGGCTGTACCCAACGATCTTCTAGCTTAGGGAGACTTCGCTTCTCCCAGAAGGCACCTGGAATATGCAAATTAGCCTCCTGAAGCTTGAATCCCTGGTTTGGTGATGCTTTCGAAGCAGCTGGTCCCGGCTGTACCCAACGATCTTCTAGCTTAGGGAGACTTCGCTTCTCCCAGAAGGCACCTGGAATATGCAAATTAGCCTCCTGAAGCTTGAATCCCTGGTTTGGTGATGCTTTCGAAGCAGCTGGTCCCGGCTGTACCCAACGATCTTCTAGCTTAGGGAGACTTCGCTTCTCCCAGAAGGCACCTGGAATATGCAAATTAGCCTCCTGAAGCTTGAATCCCTGGTTTGGTGATGCTTTCGAAGCAGCTGGTCCCGGCTGTACCCAACGATCTTCTAGCTTAGGGAGACTTCGCTTCTCCCAGAAGGCACCTGGAATATGCAAATTAGCCTCCTGAAGCTTGAATCCCTGGTTTGGTGATGCTTTCGAAGCAGCTGGTCCCGGCTGTACCCAACGATCTTCTAGCTTAGGGAGACTTCGCTTCTCCCAGAAGGCACCTGGAATATGCAAATTAGCCTCCTGAAGCTTGAATCCCTGGTTTGGTGATGCTTTCGAAGCAGCTGGTCCCGGCTGTACCCAACGATCTTCTAGCTTAGGGAGACTTCGCTTCTCCCAGAAGGCACCTGGAATATGCAAATTAGCCTCCTGAAGCTTGAATCCCTGGTTTGGTGATGCTTTCGAAGCAGCTGGTCCCGGCTGTACCCAACGATCTTCTAGCTTAGGGAGACTTCGCTTCTCCCAGAAGGCACCTGGAATATGCAAATTAGCCTCCTGAAGCTTGAATCCCTGGTTTGGTGATGCTTTCGAAGCAGCTGGTCCCGGCTGTACCCAACGATCTTCTAGCTTAGGGAGACTTCGCTTCTCCCAGAAGGCACCTGGAATATGCAAATTAGCCTCCTGAAGCTTGAATCCCTGGTTTGGTGATGCTTTCGAAGCAGCTGGTCCCGGCTGTACCCAACGATCTTCTAGCTTAGGGAGACTTCGCTTCTCCCAGAAGGCACCTGGAATATGCAAATTAGCCTCCTGAAGCTTGAATCCCTGGTTTGGTGATGCTTTCGAAGCAGCTGGTCCCGGCTGTACCCAACGATCTTCTAGCTTAGGGAGACTTCGCTTCTCCCAGAAGGCACCTGGAATATGCAAATTAGCCTCCTGAAGCTTGAATCCCTGGTTTGGTGATGCTTTCGAAGCAGCTGGTCCCGGCTGTACCCAACGATCTTCTAGCTTAGGGAGACTTCGCTTCTCCCAGAAGGCACCTGGAATATGCAAATTAGCCTCCTGAAGCTTGAATCCCTGGTTTGGTGATGCTTTCGAAGCAGCTGGTCCCGGCTGTACCCAACGATCTTCTAGCTTAGGGAGACTTCGCTTCTCCCAGAAGGCACCTGGAATATGCAAATTAGCCTCCTGAAGCTTGAATCCCTGGTTTGGTGATGCTTTCGAAGCAGCTGGTCCCGGCTGTACCCAACGATCTTCTAGCTTAGGGAGACTTCGCTTCTCCCAGAAGGCACCTGGAATATGCAAATTAGCCTCCTGAAGCTTGAATCCCTGGTTTGGTGATGCTTTCGAAGCAGCTGGTCCCGGCTGTACCCAACGATCTTCTAGCTTAGGGAGACTTCGCTTCTCCCAGAAGGCACCTGGAATATGCAAATTAGCCTCCTGAAGCTTGAATCCCTGGTTTGGTGATGCTTTCGAAGCAGCTGGTCCCGGCTGTACCCAACGATCTTCTAGCTTAGGGAGACTTCGCTTCTCCCAGAAGGCACCTGGAATATGCAAATTAGCCTCCTGAAGCTTGAATCCCTGGTTTGGTGATGCTTTCGAAGCAGCTGGTCCCGGCTGTACCCAACGATCTTCTAGTCTTAGGGAGACTTCGCTTCTCCCAGAAGGCACCTGGAATATGCAAATTAGCCTCCTGAAGCTTGAATCCCTGGTTTGGTGATGCTTTCGAAGCAGCTGGTCCCGGCTGTACCCAACGATCTTCTAGCTTAGGGAGACTTCGCTTCTCCCAGAAGGCACCTGGAATATGCAAATTAGCCTCCTGAAGCTTGAATCCCTGGTTTGGTGATGCTTTCGAAGCAGCTGGTCCCGGCTGTACCCAACGATCTTCTAGCTTAGGGAGACTTCGCTTCTCCCAGAAGGCACCTGGAATATGCAAATTAGCCTCCTGAAGCTTGAATCCCTGGTTTGGTGATGCTTTCGAAGCAGCTGGTCCCGGCTGTACCCAACGATCTTCTAGCTTAGGGAGACTTCGCTTCTCCCAGAAGGCACCTGGAATATGCAAATTAGCCTCCTGAAGCTTGAATCCCTGGTTTGGTGATGCTTTCGAAGCAGCTGGTCCCGGCTGTACCCAACGATCTTCTAGCTTAGGGAGACTTCGCTTCTCCCAGAAGGCACCTGGAATATGCAAATTAGCCTCCTGAAGCTTGAATCCCTGGTTTGGTGATGCTTTCGAAGCAGCTGGTCCCGGCTGTACCCAACGATCTTCTAGCTTAGGGAGACTTCGCTTCTCCCAGAAGGCACCTGGAATATGCAAATTAGCCTCCTGAAGCTTGAATCCCTGGTTTGGTGATGCTTTCGAAGCAGCTGGTCCCGGCTGTACCCAACGATCTTCTAGCTTAGGGAGACTTCGCTTCTCCCAGAAGGCACCTGGAATATGCAAATTAGCCTCCTGAAGCTTGAATCCCTGGTTTGGTGATGCTTTCGAAGCAGCTGGTCCCGGCTGTACCCAACGATCTTCTAGCTTAGGGAGACTTCGCTTCTCCCAGAAGGCACCTGGAATATGCAAATTAGCCTCCTGAAGCTTGAATCCCTGGTTTGGTGATGCTTTCGAAGCAGCTGGTCCCGGCTGTACCCAACGATCTTCTAGCTTAGGGAGACTTCGCTTCTCCCAGAAGGCACCTGGAATATGCAAATTAGCCTCCTGAAGCTTGAATCCCTGGTTTGGTGATGCTTTCGAAGCAGCTGGTCCCGGCTGTACCCAACGATCTTCTAGCTTAGGGAGACTTCGCTTCTCCCAGAAGGCACCTGGAATATGCAAATTAGCCTCCTGAAGCTTGAATCCCTGGTTTGGTGATGCTTTCGAAGCAGCTGGTCCCGGCTGTACCCAACGATCTTCTAGCTTAGGGAGACTTCGCTTCTCCCAGAAGGCACCTGGAATATGCAAATTAGCCTCCTGAAGCTTGAATCCCTGGTTTGGTGATGCTTTCGAAGCAGCTGGTCCCGGCTGTACCCAACGATCTTCTAGCTTAGGGAGACTTCGCTTCTCCCAGAAGGCACCTGGAATATGCAAATTAGCCTCCTGAAGCTTGAATCCCTGGTTTGGTGATGCTTTCGAAGCAGCTGGTCCCGGCTGTACCCAACGATCTTCTAGCTTAGGGAGACTTCGCTTCTCCCAGAAGGCACCTGGAATATGCAAATTAGCCTCCTGAAGCTTGAATCCCTGGTTTGGTGATGCTTTCGAAGCAGCTGGTCCCGGCTGTACCCAACGATCTTCTAGCTTAGGGAGACTTCGCTTCTCCCAGAAGGCACCTGGAATATGCAAATTAGCCTCCTGAAGCTTGAATCCCTGGTTTGGTGATGCTTTCGAAGCAGCTGGTCCCGGCTGTACCCAACGATCTTCTAGCTTAGGGAGACTTCGCTTCTCCCAGAAGGCACCTGGAATATGCAAATTAGCCTCCTGAAGCTTGAATCCCTGGTTTGGTGATGCTTTCGAAGCAGCTGGTCCCGGCTGTACCCAACGATCTTCTAGCTTAGGGAGACTTCGCTTCTCCCAGAAGGCACCTGGAATATGCAAATTAGCCTCCTGAAGCTTGAATCCCTGGTTTGGTGATGCTTTCGAAGCAGCTGGTCCCGGCTGTACCCAACGATCTTCTAGCTTAGGGAGACTTCGCTTCTCCCAGAAGGCACCTGGAATATGCAAATTAGCCTCCTGAAGCTTGAATCCCTGGTTTGGTGATGCTTTCGAAGCAGCTGGTCCCGGCTGTACCCAACGATCTTCTAGCTTAGGGAGACTTCGCTTCTCCCAGAAGGCACCTGGAATATGCAAATTAGCCTCCTGAAGCTTGAATCCCTGGTTTGGTGATGCTTTCGAAGCAGCTGGTCCCGGCTGTACCCAACGATCTTCTAGCTTAGGGAGACTTCGCTTCTCCCAGAAGGCACCTGGAATATGCAAATTAGCCTCCTGAAGCTTGAATCCCTGGTTTGGTGATGCTTTCGAAGCAGCTGGTCCCGGCTGTACCCAACGATCTTCTAGCTTAGGGAGACTTCGCTTCTCCCAGAAGGCACCTGGAATATGCAAATTAGCCTCCTGAAGCTTGAATCCCTGGTTTGGTGATGCTTTCGAAGCAGCTGGTCCCGGCTGTACCCAACGATCTTCTAGCTTAGGGAGACTTCGCTTCTCCCAGAAGGCACCTGGAATATGCAAATTAGCCTCCTGAAGCTTGAATCCCTGGTTTGGTGATGCTTTCGAAGCAGCTGGTCCCGGCTGTACCCAACGATCTTCTAGCTTAGGGAGACTTCGCTTCTCCCAGAAGGCACCTGGAATATGCAAATTAGCCTCCTGAAGCTTGAATCCCTGGTTTGGTGATGCTTTCGAAGCAGCTGGTCCCGGCTGTACCCAACGATCTTCTAGCTTAGGGAGACTTCGCTTCTCCCAGAAGGCACCTGGAATATGCAAATTAGCCTCCTGAAGCTTGAATCCCTGGTTTGGTGATGCTTTCGAAGCAGCTGGTCCCGGCTGTACCCAACGATCTTCTAGCTTAGGGAGACTTCGCTTCTCCCAGAAGGCACCTGGAATATGCAAATTAGCCTCCTGAAGCTTGAATCCCTGGTTTGGTGATGCTTTCGAAGCAGCTGGTCCCGGCTGTACCCAACGATCTTCTAGCTTAGGGAGACTTCGCTTCTCCCAGAAGGCACCTGGAATATGCAAATTAGCCTCCTGAAGCTTGAATCCCTGGTTTGGTGATGCTTTCGAAGCAGCTGGTCCCGGCTGTACCCAACGATCTTCTAGCTTAGGGAGACTTCGCTTCTCCCAGAAGGCACCTGGAATATGCAAATTAGCCTCCTGAAGCTTGAATCCCTGGTTTGGTGATGCTTTCGAAGCAGCTGGTCCCGGCTGTACCCAACGATCTTCTAGCTTAGGGAGACTTCGCTTCTCCCAGAAGGCACCTGGAATATGCAAATTAGCCTCCTGAAGCTTGAATCCCTGGTTTGGTGATGCTTTCGAAGCAGCTGGTCCCGGCTGTACCCAACGATCTTCTAGCTTAGGGAGACTTCGCTTCTCCCAGAAGGCACCTGGAATATGCAAATTAGCCTCCTGAAGCTTGAATCCCTGGTTTGGTGATGCTTTCGAAGCAGCTGGTCCCGGCTGTACCCAACGATCTTCTAGCTTAGGGAGACTTCGCTTCTCCCAGAAGGCACCTGGAATATGCAAATTAGCCTCCTGAAGCTTGAATCCCTGGTTTGGTGATGCTTTCGAAGCAGCTGGTCCCGGCTGTACCCAACGATCTTCTAGCTTAGGGAGACTTCGCTTCTCCCAGAAGGCACCTGGAATATGCAAATTAGCCTCCTGAAGCTTGAATCCCTGGTTTGGTGATGCTTTCGAAGCAGCTGGTCCCGGCTGTACCCAACGATCTTCTAGCTTAGGGAGACTTCGCTTCTCCCAGAAGGCACCTGGAATATGCAAATTAGCCTCCTGAAGCTTGAATCCCTGGTTTGGTGATGCTTTCGAAGCAGCTGGTCCCGGCTGTACCCAACGATCTTCTAGCTTAGGGAGACTTCGCTTCTCCCAGAAGGCACCTGGAATATGCAAATTAGCCTCCTGAAGCTTGAATCCCTGGTTTGGTGATGCTTTCGAAGCAGCTGGTCCCGGCTGTACCCAACGATCTTCTAGCTTAGGGAGACTTCGCTTCTCCCAGAAGGCACCTGGAATATGCAAATTAGCCTCCTGAAGCTTGAATCCCTGGTTTGGTGATGCTTTCGAAGCAGCTGGTCCCGGCTGTACCCAACGATCTTCTAGCTTAGGGAGACTTCGCTTCTCCCAGAAGGCACCTGGAATATGCAAATTAGCCTCCTGAAGCTTGAATCCCTGGTTTGGTGATGCTTTCGAAGCAGCTGGTCCCGGCTGTACCCAACGATCTTCTAGCTTAGGGAGACTTCGCTTCTCCCAGAAGGCACCTGGAATATGCAAATTAGCCTCCTGAAGCTTGAATCCCTGGTTTGGTGATGCTTTCGAAGCAGCTGGTCCCGGCTGTACCCAACGATCTTCTAGCTTAGGGAGACTTCGCTTCTCCCAGAAGGCACCTGGAATATGCAAATTAGCCTCCTGAAGCTTGAATCCCTGGTTTGGTGATGCTTTCGAAGCAGCTGGTCCCGGCTGTACCCAACGATCTTCTAGCTTAGGGAGACTTCGCTTCTCCCAGAAGGCACCTGGAATATGCAAATTAGCCTCCTGAAGCTTGAATCCCTGGTTTGGTGATGCTTTCGAAGCAGCTGGTCCCGGCTGTACCCAACGATCTTCTAGCTTAGGGAGACTTCGCTTCTCCCAGAAGGCACCTGGAATATGCAAATTAGCCTCCTGAAGCTTGAATCCCTGGTTTGGTGATGCTTTCGAAGCAGCTGGTCCCGGCTGTACCCAACGATCTTCTAGCTTAGGGAGACTTCGCTTCTCCCAGAAGGCACCTGGAATATGCAAATTAGCCTCCTGAAGCTTGAATCCCTGGTTTGGTGATGCTTTCGAAGCAGCTGGTCCCGGCTGTACCCAACGATCTTCTAGCTTAGGGAGACTTCGCTTCTCCCAGAAGGCACCTGGAATATGCAAATTAGCCTCCTGAAGCTTGAATCCCTGGTTTGGTGATGCTTTCGAAGCAGCTGGTCCCGGCTGTACCCAACGATCTTCTAGCTTAGGGAGACTTCGCTTCTCCCAGAAGGCACCTGGAATATGCAAATTAGCCTCCTGAAGCTTGAATCCCTGGTTTGGTGATGCTTTCGAAGCAGCTGGTCCCGGCTGTACCCAACGATCTTCTAGCTTAGGGAGACTTCGCTTCTCCCAGAAGGCACCTGGAATATGCAAATTAGCCTCCTGAAGCTTGAATCCCTGGTTTGGTGATGCTTTCGAAGCAGCTGGTCCCGGCTGTACCCAACGATCTTCTAGCTTAGGGAGACTTCGCTTCTCCCAGAAGGCACCTGGAATATGCAAATTAGCCTCCTGAAGCTTGAATCCCTGGTTTGGTGATGCTTTCGAAGCAGCTGGTCCCGGCTGTACCCAACGATCTTCTAGCTTAGGGAGACTTCGCTTCTCCCAGAAGGCACCTGGAATATGCAAATTAGCCTCCTGAAGCTTGAATCCCTGGTTTGGTGATGCTTTCGAAGCAGCTGGTCCCGGCTGTACCCAACGATCTTCTAGCTTAGGGAGACTTCGCTTCTCCCAGAAGGCACCTGGAATATGCAAATTAGCCTCCTGAAGCTTGAATCCCTGGTTTGGTGATGCTTTCGAAGCAGCTGGTCCCGGCTGTACCCAACGATCTTCTAGCTTAGGGAGACTTCGCTTCTCCCAGAAGGCACCTGGAATATGCAAATTAGCCTCCTGAAGCTTGAATCCCTGGTTTGGTGATGCTTTCGAAGCAGCTGGTCCCGGCTGTACCCAACGATCTTCTAGCTTAGGGAGACTTCGCTTCTCCCAGAAGGCACCTGGAATATGCAAATTAGCCTCCTGAAGCTTGAATCCCTGGTTTGGTGATGCTTTCGAAGCAGCTGGTCCCGGCTGTACCCAACGATCTTCTAGCTTAGGGAGACTTCGCTTCTCCCAGAAGGCACCTGGAATATGCAAATTAGCCTCCTGAAGCTTGAATCCCTGGTTTGGTGATGCTTTCGAAGCAGCTGGTCCCGGCTGTACCCAACGATCTTCTAGCTTAGGGAGACTTCGCTTCTCCCAGAAGGCACCTGGAATATGCAAATTAGCCTCCTGAAGCTTGAATCCCTGGTTTGGTGATGCTTTCGAAGCAGCTGGTCCCGGCTGTACCCAACGATCTTCTAGCTTAGGGAGACTTCGCTTCTCCCAGAAGGCACCTGGAATATGCAAATTAGCCTCCTGAAGCTTGAATCCCTGGTTTGGTGATGCTTTCGAAGCAGCTGGTCCCGGCTGTACCCAACGATCTTCTAGCTTAGGGAGACTTCGCTTCTCCCAGAAGGCACCTGGAATATGCAAATTAGCCTCCTGAAGCTTGAATCCCTGGTTTGGTGATGCTTTCGAAGCAGCTGGTCCCGGCTGTACCCAACGATCTTCTAGCTTAGGGAGACTTCGCTTCTCCCAGAAGGCACCTGGAATATGCAAATTAGCCTCCTGAAGCTTGAATCCCTGGTTTGGTGATGCTTTCGAAGCAGCTGGTCCCGGCTGTACCCAACGATCTTCTAGCTTAGGGAGACTTCGCTTCTCCCAGAAGGCACCTGGAATATGCAAATTAGCCTCCTGAAGCTTGAATCCCTGGTTTGGTGATGCTTTCGAAGCAGCTGGTCCCGGCTGTACCCAACGATCTTCTAGCTTAGGGAGACTTCGCTTCTCCCAGAAGGCACCTGGAATATGCAAATTAGCCTCCTGAAGCTTGAATCCCTGGTTTGGTGATGCTTTCGAAGCAGCTGGTCCCGGCTGTACCCAACGATCTTCTAGCTTAGGGAGACTTCTTCTCCCAGAAGGCACCTGGAATATGCAAATTAGCCTCCTGAAGCTTGAATCCCTGGTTTGGTGATGCTTTCGAAGCAGCTGGTCCCGGCTGTACCCAACGATCTTCTAGCTTAGGGAGACTTCGCTTCTCCCAGAAGGCACCTGGAATATGCAAATTAGCCTCCTGAAGCTTGAATCCCTGGTTTGGTGATGCTTTCGAAGCAGCTGGTCCCGGCTGTACCCAACGATCTTCTAGCTTAGGGAGACTTCGCTTCTCCCAGAAGGCACCTGGAATATGCAAATTAGCCTCCTGAAGCTTGAATCCCTGGTTTGGTGATGCTTTCGAAGCAGCTGGTCCCGGCTGTACCCAACGATCTTCTAGCTTAGGGAGACTTCGCTTCTCCCAGAAGGCACCTGGAATATGCAAATTAGCCTCCTGAAGCTTGAATCCCTGGTTTGGTGATGCTTTCGAAGCAGCTGGTCCCGGCTGTACCCAACGATCTTCTAGCTTAGGGAGACTTCGCTTCTCCCAGAAGGCACCTGGAATATGCAAATTAGCCTCCTGAAGCTTGAATCCCTGGTTTGGTGATGCTTTCGAAGCAGCTGGTCCCGGCTGTACCCAACGATCTTCTAGCTTAGGGAGACTTCGCTTCTCCCAGAAGGCACCTGGAATATGCAAATTAGCCTCCTGAAGCTTGAATCCCTGGTTTGGTGATGCTTTCGAAGCAGCTGGTCCCGGCTGTACCCAACGATCTTCTAGCTTAGGGAGACTTCGCTTCTCCCAGAAGGCACCTGGAATATGCAAATTAGCCTCCTGAAGCTTGAATCCCTGGTTTGGTGATGCTTTCGAAGCAGCTGGTCCCGGCTGTACCCAACGATCTTCTAGCTTAGGGAGACTTCGCTTCTCCCAGAAGGCACCTGGAATATGCAAATTAGCCTCCTGAAGCTTGAATCCCTGGTTTGGTGATGCTTTCGAAGCAGCTGGTCCCGGCTGTACCCAACGATCTTCTAGCTTAGGGAGACTTCGCTTCTCCCAGAAGGCACCTGGAATATGCAAATTAGCCTCCTGAAGCTTGAATCCCTGGTTTGGTGATGCTTTCGAAGCAGCTGGTCCCGGCTGTACCCAACGATCTTCTAGCTTAGGGAGACTTCGCTTCTCCCAGAAGGCACCTGGAATATGCAAATTAGCCTCCTGAAGCTTGAATCCCTGGTTTGGTGATGCTTTCGAAGCAGCTGGTCCCGGCTGTACCCAACGATCTTCTAGCTTAGGGAGACTTCGCTTCTCCCAGAAGGCACCTGGAATATGCAAATTAGCCTCCTGAAGCTTGAATCCCTGGTTTGGTGATGCTTTCGAAGCAGCTGGTCCCGGCTGTACCCAACGATCTTCTAGCTTAGGGAGACTTCGCTTCTCCCAGAAGGCACCTGGAATATGCAAATTAGCCTCCTGAAGCTTGAATCCCTGGTTTGGTGATGCTTTCGAAGCAGCTGGTCCCGGCTGTACCCAACGATCTTCTAGCTTAGGGAGACTTCGCTTCTCCCAGAAGGCACCTGGAATATGCAAATTAGCCTCCTGAAGCTTGAATCCCTGGTTTGGTGATGCTTTCGAAGCAGCTGGTCCCGGCTGTACCCAACGATCTTCTAGCTTAGGGAGACTTCGCTTCTCCCAGAAGGCACCTGGAATATGCAAATTAGCCTCCTGAAGCTTGAATCCCTGGTTTGGTGATGCTTTCGAAGCAGCTGGTCCCGGCTGTACCCAACGATCTTCTAGCTTAGGGAGACTTCGCTTCTCCCAGAAGGCACCTGGAATATGCAAATTAGCCTCCTGAAGCTTGAATCCCTGGTTTGGTGATGCTTTCGAAGCAGCTGGTCCCGGCTGTACCCAACGATCTTCTAGCTTAGGGAGACTTCGCTTCTCCCAGAAGGCACCTGGAATATGCAAATTAGCCTCCTGAAGCTTGAATCCCTGGTTTGGTGATGCTTTCGAAGCAGCTGGTCCCGGCTGTACCCAACGATCTTCTAGCTTAGGGAGACTTCGCTTCTCCCAGAAGGCACCTGGAATATGCAAATTAGCCTCCTGAAGCTTGAATCCCTGGTTTGGTGATGCTTTCGAAGCAGCTGGTCCCGGCTGTACCCAACGATCTTCTAGCTTAGGGAGACTTCGCTTCTCCCAGAAGGCACCTGGAATATGCAAATTAGCCTCCTGAAGCTTGAATCCCTGGTTTGGTGATGCTTTCGAAGCAGCTGGTCCCGGCTGTACCCAACGATCTTCTAGCTTAGGGAGACTTCGCTTCTCCCAGAAGGCACCTGGAATATGCAAATTAGCCTCCTGAAGCTTGAATCCCTGGTTTGGTGATGCTTTCGAAGCAGCTGGTCCCGGCTGTACCCAACGATCTTCTAGCTTAGGGAGACTTCGCTTCTCCCAGAAGGCACCTGGAATATGCAAATTAGCCTCCTGAAGCTTGAATCCCTGGTTTGGTGATGCTTTCGAAGCAGCTGGTCCCGGCTGTACCCAACGATCTTCTAGCTTAGGGAGACTTCGCTTCTCCCAGAAGGCACCTGGAATATGCAAATTAGCCTCCTGAAGCTTGAATCCCTGGTTTAGAAACCTATCAGTGGGAACACGGTCCTACATGCTACCAGCAGCCACCCTAAACATACAATTCAATCAATACCTGTAGGGGAATACACGAGCTAAAAAGAAACTGCAGTAGAATCGAGGACAGAAACAGAGAATTCAGAGAATTAGAGAATAAATTAATAGCAAGAAAATACCCTAAATGGACTCTGAAAAGGGCAGAAAAAATAGTCAGTGAAAAAGAAAGAGAAGCAATGTTAGCACCAAAACAAGATAATTTAAGAGATAGACATAATAAGAAACCATTTATTTGCCTACAGTATAGCCCGCAGTTTAATGAAATAAAACAAATAATTAATAAACGTTTACCGATCTTATATGAAGACACCACGTTGTTGAATATATTAGAGGAAGGTATAAATGTAGTTTCAAGGAGGGCTCCTGCTATGGGGAATTTAGTCTCCCCAGGTTTGTTTTGTTCTGACACTAAATCTACTACATGGCTGGAAACAAAGGGCTTCTATAGGTGCGGCACAACATCGTGCAGCACGTGTGAACATGCACATATAGGTAAAACCTTTTCTGATAACTCAAATGACACAGTTTATGATATAAGACAATTTATAAATTGCCACACTACTGTTGTATATAAAATAGATTGTGATTTGTGCAATTTGACGTACATAGGCTGCACCACTAGAAAATTGAAAACGCGCATATCTGAACATATAAGAGACACCTTGAAAGGTAGTAATAGTAATAGAAATATTTCAATGGTAGCCAAACATTTTATTACATTTCATGCAGGAAATTTGTCCGCAATGAAGTTTCAAGGAATAGAACAGGTAAAAAAACCATTGCGCGGAGGAGACACAAAAAGACGTCTTCTGACTAAAGAAGCCTATTGGACTTACAGTTTGCATACGAGACATCCAAAAGGCCTGAATAGGAAAAATGAGCTGTTGTATCACTATTTGTAAAATGTTTATCGTTATGTTTTTGTACTGTGTTGTTTATAATTTTTTTTTAAATATTGTGCAGTATAAATGTTTGACAAATGCCCAATGAAATCAAATGGGGGTGTTTTTTTTGTGTGTTCCTCACCAGGTGGACTATTTAACTATGTAAGAACAGAAGTAATGCCATATATAAAGACTCACAGATCAGGGTGAGTTCAAGCTGTGAAAAAGATCATATTAGATCGAAACGCGTTGCTTGTTTTTCTGTATCCACTGTAACTACATCCAGTTTGCACAAGGACTTTGCAGTTTTACTGAAAAAATAAAGAATTGGAAATTTTAAAAAGAGCTGGAGCTACTAACTTTTTTCACATATTGGATTGAAGACACGTTGAATCAGGACGGGTTCCGTGCATCTGTGAAGCGAATGGGTGAGCTGGCTGAGGCTTCGCCTCATATCTATTTATTTACTTTATAGGAGTACACAGGTGGCATTGCTTTGTTCAGTGGAGGACAACTGTAAGGAGTGGCGCAGACAGACACAGGTAGTAGGCCTAAAATAAAAAAAGTAGGCTAAATGCAGTTCAAAATTGGTAACAGGAGTACACAAGCAGCATTACTTTGTTCAGCGGAGGACAACTGTAATGAGGGGCAGACACAGTTAGAAGGCCCAAATAAGAAAGTAGGCTAAATGCAGTTCCAAATTGGTAACAGGACTAAACTGGCGGCATTGCTTTGTTCAGCAGAGGACAACTTAAGGAGTGGCTGACACAGTTAGTAGGTCCAAATAATTAAGTAGGCTAAATGCAGTTCAAAATTGGTAACAGGACTAAACAGGGGGCATTGCTTTGTTCAGCAGAGGAAAACTGTAAGGAGTGGCTGACACAGTTAGTAGGCCCAAATAATTAAGTAGGCTAAATGCAGTTCAAAATTGGTAATAGGAGTACACAGGCGGCATAGCTTTGATCAGTGGAGGACAACTGTATTGAGTGGCGCAGACAGACTTAGTAGGCCTAAAATAAAAAAGTAGGCTAAATGCAGTTCAAAATTGGTAACAGTAGTACACAGGCGGCATAGCTTTGTTCAGTGGAGGACAACTGTAAGGAGTGGCGCAGACAGACTTAGTAGGCCTAAAATAAAAAAGTAGGCTAATTGCAGTTCAAAATTGGTAACAAGAGTACACAGGCGGCATAGCTTCGTTCAATGGAGCACAACTGTAAGGAGTGGCTGACACAGTTAGTAGGCCAAAATAATAAAGTGGGCTAAATGTCTGCCAAAAAAATGTTCATAAATAAACAGGTGGCATAGCTAGGTACAGGGGTGGGCTCCTCTGCTGAGTAGCAGACAGTGGTAGTTGGCGCAAAGTATTAACTGGTCAAAATGGAGGCCAGGGCCCCTGTATATTTTTACTATCATCTATCATTTCAACAAATTTGTATTGGCAGTGCCATTGAAGGATTTAACAGCACAGACTACACAGTGGTGGAGCAGAATGAGGTAAGTTTTGCAAGTGGTAGAGCACTGTTCGAGCTGGGGGGAACACTCTCTCGTGGGCGGCGGTACTGGCACAGGGCCCCTCATATTACGACGGTGTGTGTGACCTTGGTTGTGCACCACCACCATCAGAGACACTTCATTGTACTATAACGGACCCTGTGCCAGTGCCGTCGCCCAAGAGTGGGCACACCCACCTGTCCAGGCAAACGGCACTCGCATGGGTGCTTACGCCAAGTGGTGACCACAGCCCTGTGGGGGGAGTCAGCCCATTTAGGGAGTTATAAAAATGGCCTATGGTGGGACATTCAGCAGCTGCAAATGGAGGGATTGGAGCAGTCAGTAAGAGGAGGCCAAAAGCAAGACATTTTTCAGGCAAGCTACGTGTCAGCACGGGAAGATGGGGCAAAATAATTTGAAATCCATGATTGGTTAACTTTAATGAAGGTTAGATCTTCAACATTCTGGGTAGCCAGACATGTCCTTTTTTCGGTCAGTATTGAACCAGCAGCACTGAAGACTCTTTCTGATAGCACACTAGCAGCTGGGCAAGCGAGCTCCCGTAATGCATATTCTGCCAATTCAGGCCAGGTGTCTATTTTAGATGCCCAGAAATCAAAGGGGAATGACCTGTGAGGGGGAACATCGACAAGGGAGGAAAAGTAGTTTGTAACCTTACTGGACAAATGCTGTCTCCTGTCACTTTGAATCGATGCAGCAGTACCTGTCGTGTCAGCGGTCATTGCGAAATCACTCCACAACCTGGTCATAAAACCCCTCTGTCCAACGCCACTTCGGATTTGTGCACCTCTAACACCTCTGCCATGTTGCCCCCTACGGCTCATGTGAGAACCATCACCGCCGCTGTGTGCTGGGAATGCCTGAACCAAACGGTCTACAAGAGTTGCTTGTTTGGTAGCCAATATTTGCTCAAGGTTCTCATGTGGCCTGATACTTTGTAATTTTCCTTTATATCGTGGATCCAGGAGGCAGGCCAACCAGTAATCATCATCGGTCATCATTTTGATAATGCGGGGGTCCCTTTTTAGGATACGCAAGGCATACTCAGCTATGTGGGCCAATGTTCCAGGTGTCAATTCACTGCTTGTGCAGGGTTGAGGTGCACTTTCTTGCAAATCAACATCACTTGTGTCCAGCAAAAACCCTGTACCTGACCTTGTAGCGCCACCAGTTTCTATTGCCCCCTGAGAAGCATCCTCCTCCCATAAATATTCATCCCCATCATCCTCCTCCTCCTCTTCGTCCTCCACCTCATCCAGGAGAGTTCCCTGAGCAGACAATGGCTGACTGTCATCAAGGATTCCCTCCTCCTCGGCTGCAGACGCCAGCTCCTTAATGTGCGTCAAACTTTGCATCAGCAGACGCATTAGTGGGATGCTCATGCTTATGATCTGCACTTACCAGCCATGTGCATTCCTCAAAACACTGAAGGACATGACAGAGGTCTTGTAGCTTCGACCACTGCACACCAGTAAACTCCATGTCTGCCATCCAAGTGCCTGCCCGTGTATGTGTATCCTCCCACAAATTAATTACAGCACGCCTCTGTTCGCACAGCCTCTGAAGCATGTGCAGTGTGGAGTTCCACATTGTTGCAACGTCGATTATTAGGCGGTTCTGGGGAAGATTCAGCGATCGCTGATGGTTCAGCATATGGCTGGAGTGAATGCCTACAGCCAACTGTTTCCTAGACCATGGGCTACAGTCATGGCCAAAAGTATTCACACCCCTGCAATTCTGTCAGATAATACTCAGTTTCTTCCTGAAAATGATCGCAAACACAAATTCTTTGGTATTATTATCTTCATTTAATTTGTCTTAAATGAAAAAGCACAAAAGAGAATGAAGCAAAAAGCAAAACATTGATCATTTAACACAAAACTCCAAAAATGGGCCAGACAAAAGTATTGGCACAACCTTTAGCCAAAATAATTGCGACCAACCGCTTCCGGTAACCATCAATGAGTTTCTTACAATGCTCTGCTGGAATTTTAGTCCATTCTTCTTTGGCAAACTGCTCCAGGTCCCTGATATTTGAAGGGTGCCTTCTCCAAACTGCCATTTTTAGATCTCTCCACAGGTGTTCTATGGGATTCAGGTCTGGACTCATTGCTGGCCACCTTAGAAGCCTCCAGTGCTTTCTCTCAAACCATTTTCTAGTGCTTTTTGAAGTGTGTTTTGGGTCATTGTCCTGTTGGAAGACCCATGACCTCTGAGGGAGACCCTGCTTTCTCACAATGGGCCCTGCATTATGCTGAAACATTTGTTGGTAGTCTTCAGACTTCATAATGCCATGCACACGGTCAAGCAGTCCAGTGCCAGAGGCAGCCAAGCAACCCCAAAACATCAGGGAACCTCTGCCATGTTTGACTGTAGGGACCGTGTTCTTTTCTTTGAATGCCTCTTTTCTTCTCCTGTAAACTCTATGTTCATGCCTTTGCCCAAAAAGCTCTACTTTTGTCTCATCTGACCAGAGAACATTCTTCCAAAACGTTTTAGGCTTTTTCAGGTAAGTTTTGGCAAACTCCAGCCTGGCTTTTTTATGTCTCGGGGTAAGAAGTGGGGTCTTCCTGGTTCTCCTACCATACAGTCCCTTTTCATTTAGACGCCGATGGATAGTACGGGTTGACACTGTTGTACCCTCGGACTGCAGGGCAGCTTGAACTTGTTTAGATGTTAGTCTAGGTTCTTTATCCAACATCCGCACAATCTTGCGTTGAAATCTCTTGTCAATTTTTCTTTTCCGTCCACATCTAGGGAGGTTAGCCACAGTGCCATGGGCTTTACACTTCTTGATGACACTGCGCACTGTAGACACAGGAACATTCAGGTCTTTGGAGATGGACTTGTAGCATTGAGATTGCTCATGCTTCCTCACAATTTGGTTTCTCAAGTCCTCAGACAGTTCTTTTTTCTTTTTCTTTTCTCCATGCTCAATGTGGTACACACAAGGACACAGGACAGAGGTTGAGTCAACTTTAATCCATGTCAACTGGCTGCAAGTGTGATTTAGTTATTGCCAACACCTGTTAGGTGCCACAGGTAAGTTACAGGTGCTGTTAATTACACAAATTAGAGAAGCATCACATGATTTTTCAAAGGGTGCCAATACCTTTGTCCACCCCCTTTTTTATGTTTGGCGTGGAATTATATCCAATTTGGCTTTAGGACAATTCTTTTTGTGTTTTTTTCATTTAACACAAATTAAATGAAGATAATAATACCAAATAATTTGTGTTTGCAATCATTTTCAGGAAGAAACTGAGTATTATCTGACAGAATTGCAGGGGTGTGAATACTTTTGGCCATGACTGTAGGCAGAACTGTCCCATTATGGCTGTCCCCTGTGGACTCTGCGTCCACCACATTAACACAGTGTGTTGTGATGGACACGTAACGTCCCTGGCCATGCCTACTGGTCCATGCATCTGTTGTGAGGTGCACCTTTCCACTGACTGATTGCCTCAGTGCATGGACAATGCGGTCTTTGACATGCTGGTGGTGGGCTGGGATGGCTTTTCTTGCAAAGAAGTGCCGACAGGAATGAGTACTTTCTTTTCCTAACGAGAGTCTCTTGTAGGGTGAGCTGGACTGGAGAGCTGCATATGGTGGAACTAGCATGGGTGGTGGTGGACATGGTGGATTGAGAGAGGGTTGGTGATGGTATTCTTGATGTTGGCCTACATACAGTGTTTCCTACCAAGAACCTTGTGATTCCCTGACTGCTTTGGCCTTGCGACGATACCTCCACATTTGCTGCTGGTGGTGTCCTAACCGGTGGGCTTACAGTGAGGGAAGCAATGTTGCATTGCTGACTACCTTCATTCTAAGCAGGTGCACCAACGGTACGGGATGTTTGGTAGTTAGTCCAGGCTTGCAAGTGCATGCTGGTTAAATGTCTAAGCATGCACGTTGTATTTAAATTTTGAAGATTCTTCCTTCTGCTAAAGGCCTTTGAGCATTTCTTACAGATAACTTTTGACTGATCATTCGGATCTTGGTTAAAAAATTGCCACACTACACTCTTTCTATTATGGAATACCTTTGCAGGCATTGCACGCTGTGCTACTTTCACCGGATGAAAAAGCAGGGTGTGATTAATTAGTTAAAAATTTACTTTTAATATCATTTAAAATAGTATACCATAGGTAGTGATAAAAATACATATGGGACTCACAATATATCACATTTAAAAAGAAATGCCAATTAAACCAGAATACCACAGACCTCAATCTGTTGAAGGTGTTATTACAAAATTCCCTTGGCAGGTGAAGAGAACTATACAGTTTCACACCAAATGTCTTTCAGTAAACTAAAAAACATAAACAATATACACTCTCCAAATAGACATCCAATGCTGGGTAGAATGCAATGATAAATAAGACAAAGTCCAGCTCACCATGATCGGCATCCTTAGGAACTCGGAGCACGGAACCGCTGTGTCAGGGCGTGGAGGAATCGAAAAAAAAGGATGAGGAATCCAGCTCAACGAAGTAGTGAAAAAAAACTTTCTTTATGTTAGGGGTCGAGTTCCCGCCTCTGCACAGGGGGAATCTCAGGCCATCACCGCTGCGGTCTCCCATTCTTCTCCTGCCACAGTGGAGCCTGCTCAGCAGAGACGTTGGTCTCAGTGTCTTGCTCAGTCTCACTCTGTACAAATAGTTACTGCTGCTTTTCCTGCTTCTGCCATTGAAGTTAGTGCTGGGCAGCGGCGAGCAGACGCTTCTGGGACTAAGTCCTGCTTTTCTCATTCTGAGCATGCCCTGAGTAAGATCTCTCAGTGGAGATCGAGGGTCACCATGGTCAAATACTGCAGCTAAGTCCATTGGTCCTTTCAGGAAGGTCCTGTAGGTGCTAGGACTAAGTCCTGCTTTGCATACACTTAGCATGCCCAGGGCAAGATCTCTCAGTGGAGATCTAGGGTCACATGCTCAGGTATGGCAGTCTCTCATTGGTCCTTCTAGGAAGGTCTTTTACTTGCTGCAGCTATATAAGGCTCGCATGGCCGCACGGCCATGCGCTAGTATTGTCTTTTGTTATGTGCTTTGCGCCAGTGTGATCACGTGAGAGTGTGTTCAGGGACCCGGCTGATATAAGCCCCTAGAATGCTGGCACCTCCGGCGAGGAGTTTGTGTTTGAATGTGTTCAGGGACCTGGCTGAAATAAGCCCCTAGAATGCTGGCACCTCCAGCGAGGAGTTTGTGTTTGAATGTGTTCAGGGACCTGGCTGAAATAAGCCCCTAGAATGCTGGCACCTGGAGAGGAGTTTTGTGTGCATGCGTGACCACTGACTGCTCTCTGTTTGGGCAGTTAGCCTGTGCCTCTGTGGAATCTAACAGGGCACAGTGCTTTTCTTTCACGGCTAATCGGTGAATTAACTGAGTTAGTCCATACCGCCAGTTTGCGTCTCGGTTCTGGAGAGAGCTGTGTCGCCTTCTGAGCATTGAGTTAAATCTCTCTTCCGCATATCATCCCAAGACGAATGGGTTGGTAGAGAGGGCCAATCAGACTCTGGTCACATATTTATGACATTTTGTTTCTGCCAGGCAGGATGACTGGGCATCCTTGTTACCGTGGGCAGAGTTTGCCCTTAACAACACTGTAGCCGACTCCACCGGTCAGACTCCTTTCCTCCTTAATTACGGCCAGCATCCGCGGGTTCCTGTGCCTATGCCCGTGTCCTCTGCTGACTCCAGGGTGGCAGACTGGGCAGTGGAGGCACGGGACATTTGGGACCGCACTCAGGATGCCATCCGGGCCTCCAAGGAGAGAATGAGGTCCTCCACCGATGCACATCGACCTTTGCCCCTGGCGATTTGGTGTGGCTCTCCGCCCGTAACATCAGGCTGCGTGTAGAGTCCACTAAGTTTGTTCCTCGCTACTTGGGTCCCTTCAAGGTCCTCGAACAGGTTAATCCTGTGGTCTACCGTCTAGCCCTTCCTCCACGCCTAGGTATCACTGACACCTTTCATGTGTCCCTCCTTAAGCCCGTATGCATGTCCCGGTTTTCTGAGTCATCTGCCGGGACATCGGGTTCGTCTACGGACGATTTCGAGGTGAACGCTATTTTGGGGTGCAAGGTGGTACGTGGCAAAAAAATTTTTTGGGTGGACGGGAAGGGTTACAGTCCTGAGGATAGGTCCTGGGAGCCTGTTGAGCACATTCGGGCTCCGCAGCTCATTGCCGCCTTCGAGCGTAGCGAGGCTCAAGGAGGGGGGGGCCCTAGGAGGGGGGTAACGTTAGGGGTCGAGTTCCTGCCTCTGCACAGGGGGAATCTTGGGCCATCTCCGCTGCGGTCTCCCATTTTTCTCCTGCCGCAATGGAACCTGCTCAGTGGAGACTTCGGTCCCAGCGTCTTGCTCAGTCTCACTATGTACAAAGAGTTACTGCTGCTTTTCCTGCTTCTGCCATTGAAGTCAGTGCTGGGCAGCGGCGAGCAGACGCTTCTGGGACTAAGTCTTGCTTTTCTCGTTCTGAGCATGCCCTGAGTAAGATCTTTCAGGAAGGTCCTGTAGGTGCTAGGTGTTATGGCTGGCAATCAGGCAACACAGCGTGCAGTAATCAGCGCACATACAGAGATCTGGCAATAACCAAAAACAATAGGACGAGCTCTGAGACGTGGAATCTCTGTAGACTGCAGTACCTGATCTATCCTCACACAACTATAAGCAGCAGTGGATTGCGCCTATCACTACCTATGCAACTCGACACTGCCTGAGGAGCTGACTAGCCTGAAGATAGAAATACAAGCCTGACTTACCTCAGAGAAATACCCCAAAGGAATAGGCAGCCCCCCACATATAATGACTGTTAGCAAGATGAAAAGACAAACGTAGGAATGAAATAGATTCAGCAAAGTGAGGCCCGATATTCTAGACAGAGCGAGGATAGCAAAGAGAACTATGCAGTCTACAAAAAACCCTAAAACGAAAACCACGCAAAGGGGCAAAAAGACCCACCGTGCCGAACTAACAGCACGGCGGTGCACTCCTTTGCTTCTCAGAGCTTCCAGCAAAAGTTAATAGCAAGCTGGACAGAAAAAACAGAAAACAAACTAGAAGCACTTATCTAGCAGAGCAGCAGGCCCAAGGAAAGATGCAGTAGCTCAGATCCAACACTGGAACATTGACAAGGAGCAAGGAAGACAGACTCAGGTGGAGCTAAATAGCAAGGCAGCCAACGAACTCACCAAAACACCTGAGGGAGGAAGCCCAGAGACTGCAATACCACTTGTGACCACAGAAGTGAATTCAGCCACAGAATTCACAACAGTACCCCCCCCCTTGAGGAGGGGTCACCGAACCCTCACCAGAACCCCCAGGCCGACCAGGATGAGCCACATGAAAGGCACGAACAAGATCTGGGGCATGGACATCAGAGGCAAAAACCCAGGAATTATCTTCCTGAGCATAACCCTTCCATTTGACCAGATACTGGAGTTTCCGTCTAGAGACACGAGAATCCAAAATCTTCTCCACAATATACTCCAATTCCCCCTCCACCAAAACAGGGGCAGGAGGCTCCACAGATGGAACCATAGGTGCCACGTATCTCCTCAACAACGACCTATGGAATACATTATGTATGGAAAAGGAGTCTGGGAGGATCAGACGAAAAGACACCGGATTGAGAATCTCAGAAATCCTATACGGACCAATAAAACGAGGTTTAAATTTAGGAGAGGAAACCTTCATAGGAATATGACGAGAAGATAACCAAACCAGATCCCCAACACGAAGTCGGGGTCCCACACGGCGTCTGCGATTAGCGAAAAGCTGAGCCTTCTCCTGGGACAAGGTCAAATTGTCCACTACCTGAGTCCAGATCTGCTGCAACCTGTCCACCACAGAATCCACACCAGGACAGTCCGAAGACTCAACCTGTCCTGAAGAGAAACGAGGATGGAACCCAGAATTGCAGAAAAATGGAGAGACCAAGGTAGCCGAGCTGGCCCGATTATTAAGGGCGAACTCAGCCAACGGCAAAAATGACACCCAATCATCCTGGTCAGCGGAAACAAAACATCTCAGATATGTTTCCAAGGTCTGATTGGTTCGTTCGGTCTGGCCATTAGTCTGAGGATGGAAGGCCGAGGAGAAAGAAAGGTCAATGCCCATCCTACCACAAAAGGCTCGCCAGAACCTCGA